>NC_142073.1:19242963-19380463 GCF_059756535.1 Pantherophis guttatus
CTAGCTCGACGAGCCCAGGATGGGGAGTTGCACGCCCCTTGCCTCAAAGACAACTCTGGCTCGTTCTTTGCGGTGTTGTTGTGGGAATGCAACTGACACGGGTTTATTCAGCCCACCATGGCTTACTCCAAAGTGTCCACCTCAGCTTCTTGTGTTTGAGGTGTTGTGGGAATGCAACTGACTGGTGTTTATTCAGCCCACCATGGCTTCTTCCAGAGTGTGAATGCTGTGTTTTGAGATGATGTGTGAATGCAACTGATTGGGATTTATTCAGCCCACCATGGCTTATTCCAGAGTGTGAATGCTGTGTTTTGAAATATTGTGTGAATGCAACTGATGCAACTGATTGGGATTTATTCAGCCCACCATGGCTTACTCCAAACTGTCAACTCAGCTTTTTTTTTTTTTTGCAATTTTTTTTAAAAAAACAAACGAAACATAAAACATCCTTCATCCATTACAATTTCAAGCAGTGTGCGGGTCGGTTACAAATCCCTTGTGCTTCTTCCCCATAAAAGAATGAAGGCTATTGCTTAACGCATTGTAAGCCGCCCTGAGTCTCCGGAGAAGGGCGGCATATAAATAAAAAAAAAAAAATCATATTTTACTAATTATCTAATTTCTCATATTATCAGCCTGATATGTATCTTTATATCATTATTCTCATTTGTCATTTATTTCACAATGGCATCATCATTCCAAAGGAAATTATTTTCACATATTATATTCTAACATTCATTTTATATTTCATATTTCAGTTCCATGTTTTATTATCTAGCCATTGGTAAAATAAACCCCATAGCTTATAATATTGTTTATCTTCTTGTTCTCTAATTTCAAATATCAATTTACTCATTTTAGCACATTCCATGATTTTCTTAATAACTTCATCTTGCATTGGCATTTTCTCATTTTTCCAGTTTTTAGCAAACACAATTCTAGCCGCTGTCAATACATTCACAATCAAATATCTCAATTCTCTATTGTATGTTTCTGGTATAATTCCTAATAAAAAAATCTCTGGTTTAAGGTCTGTGTGTTTTTTTGTCATTTTTTCCAACCATGTGTGGATTTTAGTCCAGTATCTTTTAGCTTCTACACAGCATCTTTTAGCTTCTACACATTATCACATATGGTAATATGAGCTCGGTATCTGATGACATTTCCAACACTTTTCAGATTTGTTCTTAAACATTCTGGCTATTCTCGTCAGGGGTAAATGCCACCTGTAAAACATCTTATACAAATTTTCCTTATATGCTTTGACATTGTCATTTTATAATTTTGCATCCACAATTTTTATGTCAACTCAGCTTCTTGTGTTTGAGATGTGTGAATGCAATTAATTGGGGTTTATTCAGCACATCGTAGCTAAGTGTGAATTCAGCCATGTTTCAGATGTTGTGTGAATGCAACTGATAGGGGTTTCTGCAGCACATCATGGCTTATTCTAAAATGTGAATGCTATGTTTGAGATGTTCTGTGAATGCAACTGATTGGGGTTTCTTCACATCATGGCTTATTGTACAGTGTGATCTCAGCCATGTTTGGGATGTTGTTATGAATCAAACTGATTGGGGTTTATTCAGCGTGCCCTGACTTACTCCAGAGTGTGAACTAGGCTACTGTTGAGCTGCCAATAATTCCGCTATAGTAACAACATCGTCCTCTTTATTTAGACATTTCCATGCCTTCATGCTGACTGCTAGGTAAATATTTTTCCGACTGAGAGCTCTGTTTGCTAACTTTAGGCTGGAGTCGCACAATGGGCAGCCTTACCTGTGGTTTGTCAAACCAAACACAGATGGGTTCACACACTGCATGGAGGCTTAACGTGGTTAGTGGTTTTGGCTCAGCAGGCTAGGTGAGCAGAATCGTGGCAAGTCATGGTTTATGCATTTACAAAAGCAGCCCAATGTGGTTTACCAAATAAACCATGATATAGTATAATCTGTAAACCAAGACATAATTTCCTCTGGGCTGAATTGGACAGGGGGGAGGAATGCAAAAGGGTTTTACGCTCATCCATGTTAGATACAGATTAACAAAGTTGGAAGGGACCTTGTAGGTCATCTAGTCCAACCCCCCACCCTAGCAGGAGACCCTACTACGCCATTTCTGACAGATGGCAACTTTTGCAACCTTCCGTCAACCAAAGTCAACGGGGAAGCCAGATTTACTTAACGGACGTGTTACTAATTGAACAACTGCAGTGACTCAACAAACGTGGCAAGAAACGTCGTAAAAATGGGGCAAGACTCACCACAAATTTCTCACTTAGCAACATAAATTTTGGGCTCGGTTGTGGTCGCAAGTTGAGAGCTACCTGTAATTGCTTTTGTTCACTACCTATTTTGGGTAATGAAACATCTCAGTGGTGGGTTCCTCCCGGTTCGGCCCGGTTCTGCCGAACCGGTAGCGGTGACGATATGACGTCACTGAACCGGTTCTGCCCCCCCACCCCGCCCCACCCCCGCATTATTCTTACTTTTTATTTGGCCCCACCCCCAATCTATTGCTGCCTCCTGAGTCCCAGCTGATAGCTAGAGGGAAAAAAAACTGTTTAAACTCTTGCCACAGGGCTTCAAAGGGCCACCCTACAGCTGATCAGTGTTAAAAGAAAACAAATGAGTAGACCGGTGCTTGCAAAAATAAATGGGTAGACCAGTGCCTGCAAAAATACTTGAGTAGATCAGTGCCTGCAAAAATACATGTGTAGACCGGTGCCTGCAAAAATAAATGGGTAGACCAGTGCTTGCAAAAATAAATGGGTAGACCAGTGCCTGCAAAAATACATGAGTAGATCAGTACCTGCAAAAATACATGAGTAGATCAGTGCCTGCAAAAATAAATGGGTAGACCGGTGCCTGCAAAAATAAATGGGTAGACCGATGCCTGCAAAAATAAATGGGTAGACCAGTGCCTGAAAAAATACCTGAGTAGATCAGTGCCTGCAAAAATACATGAGTAGATCGGTGCCTGCAAAAATAAATGGGTAGACTGGTGCCTGCAAAACCGGTGCCTGCAAAAATAAATGGGTAGACCAGTGCCTGCAAAAATACATGAGTAGATCAATGCCTACAAAAATACATGAGTAGATCAATGCCTGCAAAAATACATGAGTAGATCAGTGCCTGCAAAAATAAATGGGTAGACCGGTGCCTGCAAAAATAAATGGGTAGACCGGTACAGCTCTGCAAGCAGTTAAAAGCCTGGTAGACCAGTACCTATGCTAAATTCTAAAGAATTGTCACATGACTATCAAGCCATGCCCACAAAATAAGCCACGCCCACAGAACCGGTAGTAAAAAAATTTAGAACTGAAACATCTGCAAGAAAGCAACTCATTTGTGCATAACAGCTAAGATTTTGGAAGGATAATTCAGGAAGCAGGTCACAGTTGTTTGCTTTGCATATAATAGTAATGCATATTAAATGTTTTAATTTGGCTTGCAGCATTGCTTATCATTTTGCCTTGCCTGGAAGAGATGTGAGAATAAATGAGGATGATTTAACCGACCGAGTTAACACATAACTAGACAATTCAGGTAAGACACAAGCAAGGGTGTGTTTGACAACAGGCCAAACATGAGTAATTTTTAACCTTGTGTTGTTTCACTGCGGTCCTTTTTGTTGGGCAAACCCAGGGGATGAGATTACACGGTGGAAATGCAATAACATTTGGGATATTTTTGGTAAACAAAGCTTGAAGTTGCGAAGTTTAATGTGTTTTACAAGTGCAATCACAGGCCAGCAAATTGAATGTAAATAAAGGAAGACCTGGAGCTGAAGAAATGGATGGAAAAGGAAAACGGAGAATTTCAGAAAAGAGTTAAGAACATGGAATGCAAGAGGCTGTTTAGAAACATTCAAATTTCTAGAAATTAATCGGAAAACCAAGACAATACATATGCCATAAAGGACTTTTCAAGTCCTTTACTTATTCTTCCTCAAATAAAACATAATAAAAACAGAAAGCAGGTAACTTTTTCTTACTCTGTCTTCTTCCATCCCGCTGGTTTCCTTAAATGCAAAAATGAAAATAAAAATATTGGGGCTTTATTTGTGCACAGGAATAATGAATGGCACAGATTCTCAAAAAATCTTCATCTGCTGTAAGGACTCTCATCTTCTCCTTAAAAGTCACAAAATTTGAAACTGACGAACTTTCCATCAAATTTGGTTGAAAGTGATGAAATCTGATGCTAATTTCTCTGTTTCTCTTTGTAACTGATATGTAACACACTGTAGTTCCATTCCTATGCAAGTAGTCCTCGATTTATGACAACATTTGAGGCCAATATTTCTGTTGCTAAGCCAGACAGTTGCTAAGTGAGTTTTGCCCTCATTTTACAACTTTTCTCGCCACAGTTATTAAGTGAATCGCTGCAGATATTAAGTTAGTAGCCCGGTTGTTAAGCGAATCTAGCTTCCCCCTTGACTTTGCCTGTCAGGAGGTCGCAAAAAGAGATCACATGACCCTGGGACACTGCAACTGTCATAAATGTGAACTAGTTGCCAAGCATCTGAATTTTGCTCACATGATCTTGGAGATAATACAATGGTCATAAGTGTGAAAAACTGTCATAACTCACTTTTTTTCTGTGTGGTTATAACTTAAAGGTAAAGATTCCCCTCACACATATGTGCTAGTCGTTCCCGACTCTAGGGGGCGGTGCTCATCTCCATTTCAAAGCCGAAGAGCCAGCGCTGTCCGAAGACGTCTCCATGGTCATGTGGCCAGCATGACTCAACGCCAAAGGTGCACGGAACGTTGTTATCTTCCCACCAAAGGTGGTCTCTATTTTTCTACTTGCATTTTTTACGAGCTTTTGAACTGCTAGGTTGGCAGAAGCTGGGACAAGAAGCGGGAGCTCACGACTTCCTGTTTGCTGCTGGCCGCCGCCAGACGTTCCTTTGGGATCGTCAGCTTCCACAGCCTGTCAGAGCCGCCTTCACAACGGAACGGCGGCTCGAAAAAACTCCGTTCCCATGAGGAAACGGAGATAGAGCCGGCAGGGGTGGGTAGAACTCTCTGCAGAGTCCCAAAAGTTTTTCTTTTACTTTTGGGATGGAGCGGATGAGATGCCCCATATCCCCAGCCGCTGCTCCGGGCTTTGGGAGACCTCTGCTAATGCAGAGCCAGGCGTCAAAAGCAAGCCTGCGAATTTGACAGATTACTCAAAGAAAATGTGAGCTGGACCTGTAATACTGAAGCGCAAGTATTTTACTTATCTTTTAAAAATTACTTAAGAGAATAGAGGAAGAGAAAGAGGAAAAAAGTTTTTTTTTAAAATGGCGTCTGCCGCGGCTGGAGAAGAGTTTGAGAGGGAAAGTTCTTCCGTTTTTTATTATTACAATGTAGCGGAATAAATACCACTGGCTACATTTGTAGACAAAACTCCGCTCCTGTTTTTGTTTTTCTCTTTTTCCCCTGGAGGCCTGATTGTTGCTGGCTGGAAGTCTTTTGTCTTGTTTTTTTTTTTTTCTTCTAACAAAGCCTGCTTAGGTGGAAACATGGCACTGAGGCTTGTGAAGTCAGACAAACAAATAGGTGGGGGGGATTCCCCCACTAAGAATTTAAAGGAACAAGTTTTAACTCTTCAGTCCCAGAAACCTGATTTTAATATAATAGAATTTCTCTTAGAGGAGATTGAAAGAAGGGATGAGATTGTGAATCAGCAACTTGAAAAATTTAAGCAGGAAACTAAGGAATTGGTGAAATCCAAGTTTGACTTTTTGCAGCAAAAAATTTTAAAAGTGTCAGAATTCATGATTCGGTTGGATACAAATACTAATTTACTAGAGTCAAAAATGGATGAAATTCAAGACAAATTGGACAATAGAATTCAAAAAATTGAAAATGATTTGTTAAATATTCAGGATTATAGTTCAGAAGAAAAATTTAAAATGGATGCTGACCAAAAGTCTGGTAATGTAGAAAATCTGCAACAGAGGATTGAAAAAGAGGTTCTAAAGATACAGTATAATTTCACAGAATATGCAATAAGACTTAGAGGTTTGCAGGAAAATAACAGAGATGACTTAAGGAAAATATCTTCTGAATTTCTAGCTGGGATTTTAAAGATTCAACCTGAGGAAGTGTTTTGTAGGATTGACAGAGCTTATCGAATAAACTCCTGGACTGCCAAGCAAAGGCAATTGCCTAGAGATGTGGTAATCTATTTTTCAGATAAAGAAATTAGGAATAAAATTGTGCAAAATTCCTTCAATTCTAATTTGCAATTGTATGGAAGAAAGATTTGGATTTACAAGGAACTCCCACCTAAGATATTAATGGAAAGGAAGAAATTTGGCTTTCTGGTGTCTGAGTTAAAAAGGAGAAATATTCAATTCCGGTGGGACGTCCCAGTTGGTATTATATTGAGATATCAAGGAGAAAGATACCAGTTAAATACTGTTGAAAGAGCGGAAGAATTTTATCAAAACAGGTTGAAAATGAATTTAACGTCTTCAGATATAATACAGGATAAGCAGAAGGAGCTGGAACTAAAGACAGAGACTGTACCAGATAAATTGCCTTTGGATTTATCGGATACCCCAGCTGGATTATCTACAAATTTGAGAGAAGTGCCATCTGATTTTAATGTGATGACTTATCAAGGCAAGGACAAGCATGGAAACCAATTAGAGGATATACAAGGGATAAAAAAGAAACGCGAGACACAAAAAATTAGGATGGAAGTCAAACCCACAAAAAGAAAACAAAAAAAGAAATAGGTTGTACAAAAATAGAAATTTCTAACCCAAGCAACAGTGAAGCCAGTGATTTTAAAATATGAATGATTATGTGAAAACATAGAGGAGGCGATATATTGGTCAATATCATCCTGAGGATAGTGGCAGATCTCTGCATTGCCGTAATTTTGGGATATGGAAAGAGCCTCAAATTGATGGTTTTGAATTATCTACTTTGAAACTTCTTTTTGTGTTGATAAATATATTATAATTATTTTGAATTATAAGGCAAGAGAATCACATTGGGACATGCAGAAGATCGGGTTGTTACCCAATACGATGATGGAAATTAATAATCCTGATGAAACCCACAATTATTATTATATGGAATATAATTATAATGTCACTCGGGTGGTTGTTTTTACTTTTATATATATAAGAAGATGTTTACTACTGATGGGGGCAGATATGATTGGAGATCTTGAATAAACTGTTGCATCAGCAAGCTATGTTACCCTATTATGGATGTTGGTTTTAACAATCCAGTGGAAAGACTTCAAGAAGATATTATATGGACTATAAATTTAAAGTTATTGTCTTTTCTTTTTTTATTTAGATATAATGGAATATATATATATATATATTTCTAAGTAGTGTGGGCAGTGAATTAAAGATATCAAGAATTGTTGTGTATGGTAAATTTGTAAGACAGTGGGTGAATAAGCTAGCTACAGACTGATTAGTTTAAGAAAAGGGATTTTTAAGTGATACATTTAGGGGAGTGGAGGAAATGGATAGAGTGGAATAAATGTTAAATTAGATTTTATGGGGAGCCCGCTTTGAAATGTTATTAAAGTAGGACTTATCGTATAGTTTTAAAGTGGAAGGTGGTTTTGAATTGTTGCAATAATGTATAGATATAAAACACTATTATGCTAAATTAGAAGTTATTTTATAATAGTTATAGTATAATGTGTTTGTTTTTTTTTGTTTTTTTCTCTTCTTCTTCTCTGAAATGTATGGATAAAGGGGGATTTATAATACTTTTAGTAAGTAAAGGTCAGTATTTTGAGGAGGGAGTAAGTAATCTGTTATGAATTAGGGTTTTTTTTTGTTACGAAGAAGTCACAGGGGGGGAAGGGTGGGGAGGGGGGGTTAGGGAGGGGGGGAGGGGGGGGAAAAAGGGGGAAAAATTTGTATTTGAAAACTTTTTCAATAAAAAAAAAAAAAAAGAAGCGGGAGCTCACCCCATTACGCGGCGTTAGGGATTCGAACCGCTGAACTGCCGACCTTTCGATCGACAAGCTCAGCATCTTAGCCACTGAGCCACCGCGTCCCTGGTTATAACTTAGAACATCACTAAACAAATGATTGCGAGGACTCCCTGTATATATTTGAATTGGGAAGGGATATGCTCTTTAAAAGAAAATGAATATGGGGAAACCTGATCCTATCTGACATGCAGGAATTTCTCACGCTTTTTGAGAACAACCCCTTTAAAAAAAAAGCACAATCAAAAGCTGAGCATTTGATTACATTTGATCTCAATCTAATTTTACCTTTCCTTCTCCACAAAAGAATTGGCAAGGGCTTCCTGCATATAATGGCTTCCTTTTTTTTCCAGATGCGTGACTAAAAGATTCATTTCCGGCTCCTGCTTAAGGCTAATTTTGAATTATAGCCTAAATTAGATCAAATGTGCAAGTCAATAGAATTATTTTTAACCTGCTTTTGACGGGAACCTCTCTTGATTTACGTTTGGTGCTGGCTTCTGCCTCCTTCTGGTTTCTTTCCCCCTTGATCTATTCTTCTTTTCTGGTCTTTGTCACAGAAGCAGGCAACTATAACCACTTTATGACCCGTGGACTTCAATTCCCAGAATTCCTGAGACAGCCATGAATTCTGGGAGTTAAAATCCAGAGGTGGTAAGGTGGCTATAGCTGCCTGCCCGTCTTATCACAATTATTTCTGATGGAAATTATAGCCCTGCAGACTCCTAGAGATGGGCTTATTCTCTTCCCACATCCATAAATCTTAATAAATAGTACTAAGTATTATAATAGTAGGGATGCGGTGGCTCAGTGGCTAAGATGCTGAGCTTGTCGATTGAAAGGTCTGCAGTTCAGCTGTTCGAATCCCTAGTGCCGCGTAACGGGGTGAGTTCCAGCTTCTGCCAACCTAGCAATTCGAAAGCACGCAAAAAATGCAAGTAGAAAAAATAGGGACCACCTTTGATAGGAAGGTAACAGCGTTCCGTGCACCTTTGGCATTGAGTCATACTGGCCACATGACCACGGAGATGTCTTCGGACAGCGCTGGCTCTTTGGCTTTGAAATGGGAAATGGAGGGAAAACAATTCCAGAAAAATCCAATGGGTAAAGGTAAAGATTTCCCATGTCCACTCATGTACAATTCTAGGGGGTGATGCTCATCTCTGTTTCTTAGCAGACGGAGACAGTGTTGTCTGAAGATGCTTCCATAGTCATGTAGCCAGCATGTTAATATGCCGAGGCTCACAGAATCCCGTTACCTTCCTCACCGAAGTGGTACCTATTGATCTACTCGCATTTGCATGCTTTCGAACTGCGAGGTGGGCAGATGAAGTAAGGAGCAGGAGCTCGCCCCATTGCATGGAGCTCGAGTCTTTAACTTGGGCTGGCAGCTTTCCAGCTGACAAGTTCAGCATCTTTAACCTCTGAGCAGTTACACACACCCCACCCCTCACCCCGGCAAGCCATCATAATGCCCCAAATCCTGCATCAACGCACTCATCGTATAGATTAGAACTCAACTTGAACGAAAGTATTTCTTAATTTGTTGTTGTTGTTAGTTGCAAAGTTGTGTCTGACCCATCGCGACCCCATGGACAACGTTCCTCCAGGCCTTCCTGTCCTCTACCATCCTCTGGAGTCCATTTAAGCTCACGTCGACTGCTTCGGTGACTCCATCCAGCCACCTCGTTCTCTGCCGTCCCCTTCTTCTTTTGCCCTCAATTGTTCCCAGCATTAGGCTCTTCTCCAGGGAGTCCTTCCTTCTCATTAGGTGACCAAAGCATTTGAGTGTCCTCTTCAGGATCTGACCTTCTAAAGAGCAGTCAGGGTTGATCTCCTCTAGGACTGACCGGTTGGATCGCCTTGCAGTCCAAGGGACTCGCAGAAGTCTTCTCCAGCACCAGAGTTCAAAGGCCTCCATTCTTTGGCGCTCAGCCTTCCTTATGGTCCAACTTTCACAGCCATCCATTGCAACTGGGAAAACCATCGCCTTGACTATACGCATTTTTGTTGGCAGGGTGATAGCTCTGTTTTTTTAAAGTTTCTTAATACTTTGAGGCAAAAAAAAAAAAGTTTGGGACAGATTGGAATGGGGACGTATGGGGGGGTCTTGGCTCTTATTCCCTTCTTCTGGGATGCAGCCCAGTGCTTCTAATCAATGTCATTACTGGGAACAGCATGGAGGGCTTAGCCGAACTGAGCAAACAATGCAGGCTTGTTTTGTTCAGTTGCTCATAGGCTCTTTCAAGAGCAGAAGCTTGGGGTTCTTTTTCATTAAGAAATGAAAAAGGAAACTGAACACAATTTCCCTTCCTCATCTTCTAAGTAGCCAAGACAGACTGTGCAGGGACTCTGAATGTGAGTAATGCCTTAAGATTTTGGCAGGGTTTGCCTGGCCCTCGTAAATTCAATTACCCCGAGTTTTCTGGGTTCACACAATTAAATTTGCTGAAATGCCACCGACTCTTCTCTTCAGGAAGGTAATTGTTGCTGCTCACCATAAAATGATGTAACGTGTTTCCTGCTGGACTGTATTTCATTGTCTTTGACAACCACAGAAGTTTATTTTTGTGTACATCTGATTTTTTTTCATCGTTGGTTTAGCACTTGTGACAGATACGTTTAGGCTGTAGGTTTTTTTTCCCCCTTTTGTTAATATTGATTCTTAACCATTTTATGTTTATTTCTCAACTGTGTTTTTTGTTTTAAAAAAAATCTGTGTGGTTACTTGGTTTTGTTTCGTGTTTTTCTTTGTTTTGTTTTTCAAACTTGCAATCAAATATGCAAGTTGGGGAAAAAAAAAGAAAGAAAAGCCTTTTGGAATAAGGTCATTGGCCCATCCAGTTCAAAATATACTGCTTCTGAACCCCTAAATTCTTGGCCCCTACAAGCAAGATTTAAGTTAGGAAAGAAAGCTAGAAGATACCTTGCTTTAGGGACACCCCAAAAGTGCGTGGGTGCCCATCAAGTATGGGAAAGGAATTCTGGGAAACAAAATTCTTCCATTCAGTTGTGTCTAATTCTCAGAGATTGTCTGAGCAAGTCCCGGCAGTTTTCTTGGCAAGGTTTTTCAGAAGTGGTTTGCCATTGCTTTCTTTCTAGGGCTGAGAGAAAATGCCTGGCCCAAGGTCACCCAGCGAGGTTCATGCCCAAGGCAGGATTAGAACTCCCAGTCTCCTGCATGATGCCTTAACCACTACACCAGGGGTCAGCAACCTGCGGCTCCAGAGCTGCATGCGGCTCTTTGGGCCCTCTGCTGTGGCTCCCTGTCAGGTGATCCCACCACTGGCTGGCTCCGCCCCTCATCCTCCCCTCCCAGTCACTCCTCGCCTGGCCTGAGAAGGTAAGAGCAACGGTAAGGGGATGGAGAAGCGGCCAGGGCAGAGACAGAGAGATACAGAGAGAGGGAGAGAGAGAGAGAGACATAGAGAGATACAGAGAGAGAGAGGAAGAGAGTGGGGGAGGGAGGGAGGGGGGAGAGAGAAATATGTCAAAAGGATTTTGTGGTTCCCGGTGTTTTTTAACAACTCGTTCTCTGCCCTAATGACCAGCTAATTGGTAGGCGTGTCTAGGGGGGAGTCATGTGACTGGTGGAAGTGAGTGACAGCGAGTTGGCCACGCCCATCCCGGTGTTTTCTTTTCTGTGGGAAACAGGTCCAAATGGCTCTTTGAGTATTTAAGGTTGCAGACCCCTGACCTAGGGCAACGGCTTGCGTGTCCGCAGAGATGGCTCTGCGTGCCACTTGTGGCACGCGTGCCATAGGTTCGCCATCACGGCCCTATCTCCTTTAGTGGGCCAACCCGGAAAAAGACTTCATTAGAATGATCTTTAGGTCTGATACATACTTATGGAAGAAAATGCTCTTTCAGGTAATCTGCTCCTAAACCAGTGGTGGGTTCCTCCCGGTTTGGTCCGGTTCGGCCGAGCCGGTAGCGGTGATGGTATGACGTCACTGAATCGGTTCTCCACCCCCACGTTATTCTTACCTTTTATTTGGTCCTACTCGCAATCTATTGCTGCCTCCTGAGTCCCAGCTGATGGCTAGAGGGTAAAAAACTGTTTAAACTCTTGCCGCGGGACTTCAAAGGGCCGCCCTACAGCTGATCAGTGTTAAAAGCAAACAAATGAGTCGGGTCGTAAGTGCGAGGACCTTCCAGAAATGACTCTGACCAGCTAGCCATGCCCACCTAGTCACATGACCTCCAAGCCACACCCACAAAATAAGCCACGCCCACAGAACCGGTACTAAAACGATTTAGAACCCACCCCTGTCCTAAACTGTGGAAAAGTTGAAACCATGCTTGGCTTTGAATTTGGAGACAGAGGCAGCCAACACAGAAAAGGAAGAGCTGACGTAACCCCACAAGCTTTGATTGAACAACATGTAGGGAGTTCCTTCTTTCTAAGGCGGAGTGAAGAAAAGAAGAACTTGCTTTTTCCCAGCGATTCAGCTGAAGGTCCCTCTTAAAAAAACCACTTTCCTCAAGAAAAGAAGTCATAGCTCAATGCAGAAACAGGCTTTGCAATGTAGCAACTCCCCTATTATCACCCAAAAGAGGAACCTTCTCAGAAAATATTGAGCAAGACTCAATCTTCGCCTCCCAGCTTCAGTATAGGCTCTGGGGAGGGGGTTAAAGGCACTTCCATCATGAACCTTCTGCCTCTCTGTTATTATTATGCTGGGAAGGAGCTGAGATAAATAGAAAAAGCTATGGCAGCATCACGATTAAGGCTAAACCATATGAAGAAGACTTGCAGGAATTGGGTATGTCTAATCTAGAGGTGGCTCAGTGGCTAAGACGCTGAGCTTGTCGATCGAAAGGTCGGCAGTTCAGCGGTTCGAATCCCTAGTGCCGCGTTACGGGGTGAGCTCCTGTTACTTGTCTCAGCTTCTGCCAACCTAGCAGTTAAAAATGCAAGTAGAAAAATAGGGACCACCTTTGGTGGGAAGGTAACAGCGTTCTGTGCGCCTTTGGTGTTGAGTCATGCTGGCCACATGACCACGTAGACGTCTTTGGACAGCGCTGGCTCTTTGGCTTTGAAACGGAGATGAGCACTGCCCCCTAGAGTTGAAAACGACTAGCACATATGTGTGAGGGGAAACCTTTACCTTTTAATCTAGAGAAAAGAAGGACTAGGGCTTACATGATGGCAGTACTCCAGTATTTGAGGGGCTGCCACAAAGAAGAGGGGGTGGGGGTCAACCTATTTTCCAAAGCACTAGAAGGTAAGACAAGAAACAATGGATGGAAACTAATCAAGGAGAGAAGCAACCTGGAATTAAGGAAAAAAATTCCTGGCAGAGAGAACAATTAACCAGTGCAATGGAGTTGTGGATGCTCCATCACTGGAGGCTTTTGAGAAGAGACTGGAGAGCCATTTGTCCAGAATGATATGGGGTCTCCTAGTCCAGGCCCCTGTTGAAGCAGGAGACCCTATAGCTGTGATGGCAAACCTATGATACGTGTAGCCATATTGGTGGGCACGCGAGCTCAGCTCTGGTGCACGCCAGCTGATTTTTAGGCCTTCTGGACCCACCAGAAGTAGGGAAACAGGCTGTTTCCTGCCTCTGGAGGATCTTGGGGGAGGCGCGGGGAGGCCCGTTTTTCTCTCCCCCCAACTTCCTGAGCCTTTCTAGGAGTCTGGGGAGGGCTTAAACGGCCTTCCCCACCCACCCGTGGAACCGGAAGTTTGCAAACGGGCTGTTTTCGGACTCTGGAGGGCCTCTGGGGTGGGGGAGGCCGTTTTCGCCCTCCCCAGACTCCTAGAAAGGCTCTGGAGGCTGGGAACAGCAAAAAAATGATACTACAGTGCCATCATGTCCCAGGACTGGGGGGGGGTGGGGGGTCGTGTACACATGTGTGGGGGCAGGGCACAGAGAATTATGGGTGTGGGCACGCAGGCGCGCGACCCCTCAGCTCCTGGCACACGATGGAAAAAAGTTAGCCATCACTGCCCTATAGCATTCCAGACAAATGGCTCTCCAATCTCTTCTTAAAAGCCTCCAGTGATGAAGCACCTATAACTTCTGAAGGCAAGCGGTTCTATTGGTCAATTGTTCTCATTGTCAGGAAATTTCTCCTTAGTTCAAGGGTGTTTCTCTACCTCAGGGGTGTCAAACTGGCGGCCCATGGGCCAGATACGTCACACGCAGGCCACGGCCACCCCAGCTCCGTGAAGGGGGAAAACACCGCAAAACATCATGTGATGGCAACATGACACGGCGAGTTTGACACCCGTCCTCTACCTGATTAGTTACTATCCACTGTTTTCTTGTCCTGTCTTCTGGTGCTTTGGAAAATAGGTTGAGCCTCTCTTCTTTGTAGCAGTCCCTCAAATATTGGAATTTGGAACTTGGTTTAATCAATTTCATTATCGCCGCTAGTCAATTTCATAACACCCGCAAAATCTCTAGCTTGATTCTTTTTTTCTCCCTACATACTTAATGGGCAATTTCCTCCTAGCAGCTTAGGCTCTTTCAAATAAAATCAGTCAGGAGTACTTCAAGTTTGAAACATACTACATGAAACTCAAATACTTTGGCCATCTAATGAGTAGGATACAGAGGTGGGTTTCAGCGGGTTCTGACCAGTTCTGGAGAACCGGTAGCGGAAATTTTGAATAGTTTGGAGAACTGGTAGTAAAAATTTTGACTGGCCCCGCCCCCATCTCTTCTCTGCCTCCCGAGTCCCAGCTGATTGGGAGGAAATGGGGATTTTGCAGTATCCTTCCCCTGCCACGCCCACCAAGCCACACCCACAGAACCCGTAGTAAAAAAATTTGAGACCCACGATTGCAAGGCGATCAAAGCGGTCAGTCCTAGAGGAGATCAACCTGGACTGCTCTTTAGAAGGCCAGATCCTGAAGATGAAACTCAAATACTTTGGCCACCTAATGAAAAGGAAGGACTCACTGGAGAAGAGCCTAATGCTGGGGAAGACTGAGGGCAAAAGAAGAAGGGGACAGCAAAGAACGAGGTGGCTGGATGGAGTCACTGAAGCAGTCGGCGTGAACTTAAATGGACTCCAGGGGATGATAGAGGACAGGAAGGCCTGGAGGAACATTGTCCATGGGGTCGCAATGGGTCGGACACGACTTCACAACTAACAACTACAACATTTGGTAGTTTGGAGAATCTGCAATAGGCAAAGATACATTGAGACATCACACAATATAATAATAAACAAACAATACAGATACCCCTCCACTTACAATCATTCATTTAGTAACTATTTGAAGTTACAATGGCACTGAAAAAAGTCGATTTATGACCGTTTTTCAACTTACAACCTTTGCAGCATCTTCATAGTCACATGATCAAAATTTGGGAGCTTGGCAACTGATTCGTATTTCTGACAATTGCAGTGTCCCAGAGTTATGGGATCACTTTTTGTGACCTCCTGACAAGGAAAACCAACGGCGAAGCCAGATTCACTTAACCACCATGTGGCTAAACTTAACAACTGCAGTGATTCATTTAACAACCGTGGCAAGGAAGGTTGTAAAATAGGGGGAAAGTGACAACAGCTCTTCCTTAGCAGCAGAAAGGTTGGGCTCCATTGGAGTCTTTAGTTGTGGGCTACTGGTATTTATTCGGTCAATGACAAGCGAAACTATCAAGCGAAACTATCTTTATATATATATAAAGAATCAAGGGTGCTGTGATGCCTACCAGAATCCTTTCCCCTCTACAGCAGACAGATAATAATAGAGAATCTGAGAAAACTGGGCCTGTAACACGAAGCCAAGCAGCTAGGAGGAGGAAGCAGGAAGAAAAACTGTTGTCCTCCAATTGGAACACAGAGTTGCAGGCTAGCCAGCATACGTCAGCAGCAGCAAATATAGATAAGCGACAGCTCCGGCCCCGCAACAGAGAACCCATAGCTTCTACATGAAACAGAGCCTGAAGATGACAGGGTTGTGAGCCTGTCGAAACGTTGCTTTAAGAAAAACTTTTAAAGTCACTGGTAGGATTTTAGCTGAGGTTTTAAAGGACCTTGCAGAGTGCTCTGTAAGGATTTTTAGAAGATTTTAAACTGGGATTTTAACCAGGATTTTAAATATTTTAACCAACTTATTTATAACGACACGGGAAAACACCCGAGATTTAATTTTTTTGCATTTTTATACATACATACATACATACCTATCTGCGTCCTTTGAAAAATTGCATAAAAACAGCAGTGCTGCTGTACAATAAACATTACATCTGGAAGAGTTCTGGACAATAGAATAGAATAAAGCAGAGTAGAATAAGAGTAGATACAGGGGTCTCCAACCTTGGCAACTTTATGACTTGTGGACTTCAACTCTCAGCTGGCTGAGGAATTCTGGGAGTTGAAGTCCATAAGTCGTAAAGTTGCCAAGGTTGGAGACCCCTGGAGTAGAATAAGAGTAGAGCAGAGCAGAGCAGAGCAGAACAGAACAAGAACGATTCTTTAGCAAAAACCACAAGAGGGCACTACCATCCAAAATATGACTTTTAGACTAATTAAATCAATTAATCATTATGTTGTTTTTTCAGCCCTGCTGGACTGCATCAGCAAAAGATGTGTCTTGTACATGTGACTTTTTGCAAAAGTTTCTACTACTTTACACTAAGTCCCGACTAGGGGCATTTTCACACCTGCGGTGTTCCTATTTCTAAACATTAACCAAGAAAAGTGAAGCTGGCTCCGATTCTCCTACTTGCACCACGTTGTCTCTAGATTAGTGAGTTGCTGAGCATTGATTAATACTCAGGTGAACAGCCTTAACCGTTCACAGCTACTTAAATCCAAAAAAATCTTTTGGCACTTAGCCTAGTCTGGATGCAGCCTGATCTAAGGAGATCTCAAAGCGCTTTGCAAGATCCAGGTATCGGAGTAATCTCCACTGGAATAAGTAACTGTTAAGCATCAGCAGTCAGAAACAACAGATAGCAAGACATGTCATGTAGGGGTGATGATGGTGGAGAGTTGATGAGTGGATGGATAGACAGAAGATGGATAGATAGTAGATGGACGGACGGACGGACGGACGGACAGACAGATGATTTTATTTATTTATCAAATTTATTTGTTACCTATCTCACAGTTCATAGATAGATTATAGCAGATAGAGATAATAACATAGATGATAGATAGATATGATAGATGATAGATGGAATTAGATAAAATAGATTAGATAGATAGATATGATCAGTGGTAGGTTTCATCCAGTTCGCACCACTTCGGGAGAACCGGTTGTTAACTTTCTGAGCAGTTTGGTGAACTGGTTGTTGGAAGAAATCAATAGGGCAGAGAACCAGTTGTTAAATTACTTGAATCCCACCACTGGATATGATAGATGATAGATAGCTAGAGTTAGATAAGATAGATTAGATTAGATTAGATTAGATTAGATTAGATTAGATTAGATTAGATTAGATTAGATTAGATAGATAGATAGATAGATAGATAGATAGATATAGATATGATAGATGATAGATATGATAGATGATAGATAGTTAGATAAGATAGATTAGATTAGATAGATATGATAGATGATTGATAGATATGATAGATATGATGATAGATTAGATAGATAGATAGATATGATAATGATAGATATGATAGATGATAGATAGATAAATAGATTAGATTAGATAGATAGATGATTGATATGATAGATGATTGATAGATGATAGATAGATAGATATAGCTAGATAGCTATAGATAGATATGATAGATAGATATAATAGATAGATAGATAAAATAGGTTAGATTAGATAGATATGATAGATGGATAAGATAGATAGATAATTAGATAGGTAGGTAGGTAGGTAGGTAGGTAGGTAGATAGAAATAGCACTTAGACTTATATACCACTTCACAGTGCTTTACAGCCCTCTCTAAACAGTTTACAGAATCAGCCTATTGCCCCTAACAACCTGGGTCCTCATTTTCCCAACCTCGGAAGGATGCAAGGCTGAGTCAACCTTGAGCTGGTGAGAAATGAACTGGCAGTCAGAAGAATTAGCCTGCAATACTGCATTCTAACACTATGCCACCACAACTCTTTCTTTTCTTGACATATATTACACTTCTGTCCATTCCATTGGCCCCTGCCTGCAGGAAATGGAATAGCAGAACCTGGGAGTGGAGTCAAAAGAGGAATCAGCCTAGAGCAGGGGTCCCCAACACCACAGCCTGCTAGTGGGCTGCAGCCCATTCGGAACCATGCCGCAGAAGCAGGGGGCAAGCCCACTCATGCAGCTCCTCTTCTACAAGCAGTGGGCACTCGCACTTATGCACAAAGCTCCATTTAAACATCTACCTGTGTTTGAAAAAGTAAGGTTCTACATTTAGGGAAGAAAAACCAAATGCACAGGTACAGGATAGGTGGTATCTGGCTCAATAGTAGTAAATTTGAGAGGGAACTTGGAGTCCTAATGGACAATCACTTAAATATGAGCCAGCCGTGTGTGGAGCAGCTGCCAAAAAAGCCAACACAGTTCTAGGCTGCATAAACAGAGAGATAGAATCAAGATCACGTGAAGGGTTAATACCACTTTATAATGCCTTGATAAGGCCACACTTGGAATACGGCATCCAGTTTTGGTCGCCACGATGTAAAAAAGATGTTGAGACTCTAGAAAGAGTGCAGAGAAGAGCAACCAAGATGATTAGGGGATTGGAAACTAAAACATATGCAGAATGGTTGCAGGAACTGGGTATGCCTAGTTTAATGGAAAGAAGGACTAGGGGAAACATGATAGCAGTGTTCCAATATCTCAGGGGCTGCCACAAAGAAGAGGGACTCAAGCTATTCTCCAAAGCATCTGAGGGTAGAACAAGAAGCAATGGGTGGAAACTGATCAAAGAGAGGAGCAACTTAGAACTAAGGAGAAATTTCCTGACAGTTAGAACAATTAATCAGTGGAACAACTTGTCTGAAGAAGTTGTGAATGCTCCAACACTGGAAATTTTTAAGAAGATGTTGGATAACCATTTGTCTGAAGTGGTGTAGAGTTTCCTGCCTAAGCAGGGGGTTGGACTAGAAGACCTCCAAGGTCCCTTCCAACTCTGTTATTCTATTTCTAATCGAAAAGCATGAAAAATCAGAGATTGTGGTTTACTGCAAGTCAGAAGAAAAATACGGCTTAAATAATTACATCAAGGCAAACAAAGAGGTAATGATCACTGATGTTTGCAAAGAAAAAAAAAAAGCTAAAACAGGAGCATGAAAATGGACAGATTGAAAAACTTGTAAAGAATTGGAGAAGTAAAGCATAGTGTGGTCGGTATATTGAAAACAAAGTGGGCAAGACCAGGAATTGAAAATAGCTATAAGGAAGGAAACAGATGGGTTAATGTTTGCAGCGTAAGAAAAAGCAATGCAAAGCAATGTGATGAAATCAAGGATTCATTAGCACCAAAGGCCGATTTTTATTTTTATTTTTTTTTGCTTTTGTTTTGGTAAAAGAGGATGAAACCAGGATTATGTCATTAGGAGATGTAACATTAATTCAGGCTGATTATAAACAATGACGTGACAGGATAGCCACTATGATCTAGTGGCATTCGTGCTCAAACTATCATTTCCTGAATATGGTACGTTTCTAAAATAAATCTGTGGAAAACGATGTTAACATTTCCTGGGATTCCTGTATACAAACAGATCGTTGCGTAGAACGCAACAACTCACCAAGTATAAAAATATCCGAAAAGAGCAACTTTGTAGTTGTGGCAGTATCTGGGGACAACAAACAAAAGAACTGGAAAAAGTTACAAAATATATTTATCTATTAAAATAAATTGAGAATGGGAAAGATCCTGCAAAATCATCCTTAAAGCTATTGGTACGCTCGGCAGACAACCAACAGTTGAGACCCATTTTAAACAAACTAAATATTTGCTTATTGCCAACTGCAGATTGGCCAAAATAACCCCCTCCAAACCCCCTCATTGTGTTGGCATATATCTTATGGGGGGGTGCGATGGCTCAGCGGTTAAAGATGCCGAGCTGGTCAGCTGAGGTTTGAGATCGGAGCATCGTGCGATGGGATGAGCTCCCGTTCCTTGCTCCAGCTCCTGCCCACCTTGCAGTTTGAAAGCATGCAAATGCGAGTAGATAAAATAATTTGTCCTAGTTAAGCAGCCTGAATGAGCTCTAGAAAAATGATATCTTCCCCAGGATTTAGCACAGTACTACTGTCGGTTTAGGAAACCTGAATTGTTCCTTATTTGCATTGTCAGGCAAAAGGTCTCGTTTCATAGGGCCCACTCCCATCCTGCGTTCAGTTTACCTGTTCCTGTATTCCTTCCCTTAAATCAAATAATAATAATAATAACTTTATTGTCATTGTACGTGTATACACAGTATACCCATACAACAAAATTCACTTAACACCAAAGACCAGGTCCAATCCCCAAACACACTCCCCATCACCACAATTCCCCACCCCTAAACCACCCAAACATCCACACAACAGACCAAGTAATGCTTTCCAACAGCTCACTGATGGTGGCCCTTTAGTTCATTGTTGAGTGCAATTATTGCCAGCTGCCTGCAATTACTGCGAGTTCAAATCTCACCAGGCTCAAGGTTGACTCAGCCTTCCATCTTTCCGAGGTAGGTAAAATGAGGACCCGGATTGTGGGGGCAATAAGCTGACTTTGTATAAAAAAGAACACCGCTTAGGGGAGGCCAAAAGCCCTACTAAGCAGATATATACAAAAGTATGAAGGCTATTGCTTAACGCATTGTAAGCCGCCCTGAGTCTCCGGAGAAGGGCGGCATATAAATTGAACCAATAAATAAATAAATAAATAAATTATAGCTCTGGGATAAAAACTATTCAGAAAATCAAATCAAATAAAATCAAATTCTCCTAAACGTTACTTTTTAATCCAGTTCTCAGTTGACATTTATTTATTGGACACATAAGGTTGCAATACACTTAGGGTTAGGGTTAGAGGTTAGGGGTTAGGGTTAGCATTTAATACCTGCTAAGATTGCATAAAGCAGCTAATAGCAAACTGTTAAAGCATGGTCTTTCTAAAACTGATAGAACATTAAACTATAAATAAGAGATAAGAAAGACTAGAAAGAATTTATCCTGGGTTTTCCATCCAAGCAATCTCCAAATGTTGGCCTATTGATCATCTGATTCACAAAAACTGCACTTAAAAATATCTCGGACAGATTCTTGAGGTCTTCAGACAACCTCAGTGTTAAACCTGATCTGGAGGACACCTAGTTTAGGAACTGCGAATGGGGAGTTGCTCAGTATTGTAATCTGTCTTCCTCCATTTTCAGGATTCCAACATACAGTAGTGGCCAAAATTGTGGAAACCTTTTGCGAAAAGTGTATTTTCTAAAACTAGCTAATAACACTACTTTTGGGGGGGGGGAATAGTACCATAAAATTATACATCAGTGGAAAGATAATTTAATCAAGAATGTAATGCAATAACTTTTATGAAGGATTTACTATTAGAATAGCAGTTCCAGTATAAAGAAGAAAAGGGAAACACGTAGAAAAAACGAGATACACAAGAATTATCACCATAGAAAAAATGAGATATACAAAAATGATCACCATCTCAGTTAATACTTCGTTGGGTAACCTTTAGCATGAATTACAGCCTTACAACGTCTTCCCATGGAGTGAATCAAGTCTTTGAGTTCTGCAGCTGTTATAATGTGAAACCAAGATTGAAGGATTGCTTCTATTAACTGGGTTTTATTGCTGGGCCACTTCTGACTCACAAGTTTCTTTAGTCAGCTCCATAGATTTTCAATTGGGTAAAGGTCTGGGCTATTCTCAGGCCGTTCCAGCAGTGGAATAGGATTATCTTGAAACTCCCCACAAAAAAGTGGTGTTTTTAGCCATCAAACCTCAAAAATACACTTTTCCCAAAAGGTCTCCACAATTTTGGCCACTGCTGTACTTCATTTCACATATCTACAATACAGGAAGTCCTTACGACCACAATGGCACCGAAATTTTCAGTTGTTAAGCGAGGCAATTGTTAAGTGAGGTTTGCCCCATTCTACGATTTTTCTTGACATAGTTGTTAAGTGAATCACTGCAGTTGTTAAGTTAGTAACATGGTGGTTAAGTCAATCTGGCTTCCCCGTTGACTTTGCTTGTCAGGACGGTCGCAAATCATGACCCCAGGACACTGCAACTGTCATAAATGTGAGTCAGTAGCCGAGCATTTTGATCACGTGACCATGGGGATGCTGTAACGGTTGCGGGGGAAATGGTCATGAATCACTTTTTCCAGGGCTATCGTAACTTTGAACTAAACAAACTGTTGTAAGTCAAGGACTACTTGTAAATTTTTTCACAGCACCATCTTTCATGGGGAGATCCCTATGCCATCACATGGATTAACCAAAGGAATAAGAAATAAGCCTGGATAGCTCAACAGACAGAAGCACTGTAATTTAACACCAGCTGTCTGCAATTAAAGTAAGATCGAATCTCGCCAGGCTCAAGGTTGACTCAGCCTTCCATCCTTTCTAAGGTAGGTAAATTGAGGACCCAGACTGTGGGGGCAATAAGCTGACTTTGTATAAATATACAAAAGTATGAAGGCTATTGCTTAACGCACTGTAAGCCGCCCTGAGTCTCCGGAGAAGGGCGGCATATAAATCAAATTAAAAAAAAAAACAGTACTAACCCATTCGTGTTTACTTGAAGAAAGAACTTAGAGGAAGTCCCACAGAATTTAACAGGAATTAAACATCACCGGAATGTGCTGTTTAGTTATTGAATGTGACTGGATTTCATTCTGAGCTGAGCCTGTAACTATGCATGTACCCAGGTGGTGTGAATGGCAAATAAGAATCTGTTAAAGCAGGTCTTCCTTTGGTACCCCAAAATCTTCTCATCCTTTTAGCGAATGTCTATGGAGATTCTCAGTCAGAATCTGAGAATCAACCAGGATGATTAGGGGAGACTAAAACATATGAAGAACGGTTGCAGGAACTGGGCATGGCTAGCCTAGTGAAGAGAAGGACCAGGGGAGACAGGATAGCAGTCTTCCAATATTTGAGGGTCTGCCACAGAGAGGAAGGGGGTCAACCTATTTTCCAAAGCACCTGAAGGCCAGACAAGGAATAATGGATGGAACCTGAACAAGGAGAGATTCAACCTGGAAATAAGGAGGAACTTTCTGACAATCAACCCATGGAACAGAAGTTGCCTTCGGAAGTTGTGGGAGCTTCATCCCTGGAGAGTTTCAAGAACAGACTGGATTGCCATTTGTCAGAGATGGTGCAGGGTCTCCTGCTTAGGTGGGGGGTTGGACTAGATGACCTACTTTTAAGGTCCTTTCCAAACTCTGTTAATCTGTTAAAGTCATCCAGGTCATGGTTGTCCCATCGGTGCTTTTCCAAAAGGCAACTGGACTTCCTTTCGCTTCTCATCCATGAACTGAATAAGCTTCTTGGATGAGAAGCGAAACTTTTTCAAGGGGAAAAAAAAACAACCCAAGAAAGTCCAGTTGCCTTTTGAGAAAGCACCTTTGGGTCACTTTTGTGCAAATTGAAGCAGGAAGCATTGACGGTCCCAGACTTAGTGGCGATAAGTAGTGTTGCTGTTCTTCGTATCTATCTTAACTTTGGAAGAAGCAGTCTTTGGCGCCGTTGCCAGAATCAAGATCAGGGTAGCGTCAGGTACATTCCTAGAGCGAAGACGAGGCTTTCGAATAGCCCCAGGCGAATCAGTCTGCAGGAATTGTTCCTGGATGAAGCTGGAGGCCTCAGCTCTAGGCGACAGCTTTGATCCACCTGTCCAGGTGGGATTTCAACTTCACTTGCCTTCTCGCGCGAGCTCTCCTTTACCTAGGGAAGTTCAGAGTTAGGGCCAAATCCCTTTGCACGAAATACAAACATCTGAAATCATATTTATTACAAAGAGCCTCGGTGGCGCAGTGGTCAGAGTGCAGTCCTGCAGGCTACTTCTGCTGATCACCGGGTGCCAGCAGTTTGGTAGATCGAATCTCACCAGGCTCAAGGTTGACTCAGCCTTCCATCCTTCCGAGGTGGGTGAAGTGAGGACCCAGATTGTTGGGGGCAAGTGGCTGACTCTGTAACCCGCTTAGTGAGGGCTGTAAAGCACTGTGAAGCAGTATATAAGTGCTATTGCTATTGCTATCTATCTCTCTATGTCTGTTTGCCTGCCTGCCTGCCTGCCTGCCTGCCTGCCTGCCTGCCTGCCTGCCTATCTATCTATCTATCTATCTATCTATCTATCTATCTATCTATCTATCTATCTATCCATCCATCCATCCATCCATTCATCCATCCTATCTATATTTAAGAGATGGGGTAGTGCAGTGGTTAAGAATGCAGTGCTTCAGGCTATTTCTGCTGACTGCCAACTGCCACCAGTTCGATTCTCATCAGGCTCAAGGTTGACTCGGCCTTCCATCCTTCCGAGGTGGGTAAAATGAGGACCCAGATTGTTGGGGGCAAGAGGAAGACTGTAAACCGCTTAGAGAGGGCTGTAAAGCCCTGTGAAGCGGTATATAAGTCTAAGTGCTATTGCTATTGCTATTTGTGTACCACCCATCTCGCTGTTTGGGGTCACTCTAGGCTCACGCCAAGCTCGTTGCCATCCTTGAACCAAGAGAAGTAGTATTTTATGATGTCGATCGACAATTTAGGATTGTCACTGTGGGCTCCAAGATCTATAGAAGTGTCTGCCATCAGGAATTAATATTGCTAAAGAGCAAAGCTAAGAATCAAATGTCATAGAATGAGAAGCTCTTACATTTTCTACTTCTTTGAAAACACGAAGTAAGTTCTCCCTCAGAACCCCACGAAGTTCTTCCTTGGTCCAGCCTCTCCTCAGCAGTTCTTCAATTAAGTTTGGATATTTTGAAACATCTTCCAGTCCCGTAGGAAATCTGTCAGTCAAGACACGAGTGGCACAAACTAAATGTCTGTTTCTTAGCAAAACCACAGCCAGATTAGGAAGTAAGAAAATTAATTGTCAGCTTTTGCTTCTAGTAAAATGCCTGCTCATGAGAGACTCGTAAGCATTCTAAGAATATATTTTTTAAAAAAGAAGCTGGGCAATTCCAATAATTTTATCCAGTTGTACCTTGTGATTTTTTTTTATAGAATCACATAGAATTTTTAATATAATTTTTTGTTATAGAATGGTTTATCTAAATGATTTTTGATAAGGTTAGGATAAATCCGAAGGGTTTTGGTTTGAGTTCAAAACACTTCCCAAATGATTGAATATGAATTACATGTCAATGTATAATAATTTGAAAGGGAAATGTTTTTGCGCACCACCAAACAATACTGTAATTCACTTACTAACCGAGATTCTCCATCATAGTCACCGCCAATTCCTATTGAAAATGAACCTGCAATTTTCTTTATGTGGTCGAAGTGATCTGGATTTTTTTTTTTCAACAAAAAATGGAGAAGATGAGACAGCATCAGAACACAGCATGGATAAAGGAGAAATGCTTCTGGAAGAGGAACAGGCAGAGTTGGAGGGCGGAGTAAAACATGTCATCAGTTTAGACTCCTTATGTTGCCACAGAAACCCCAGTCCAATCCCATGAATTCATTGGCCTTAATCTAGTGCCAATTTAGTGCTGACCATTAGTGTACTTGATTCTTGTGTATAGGTAAAAGGTAAAGGTTCCCCTCGCACATACGTGCTAATCATTCCCGACTCTAGGGGGCGGTGCTCATCTCCATTTCAAAGCCGAAGAGCCAGCGCTGTCCGAAGACGTCTCCGTGGTCATGTGGCCGGCATGACTCAACGCCAAAGGCACACGGAACGCTGTTATCTTCCCACCAAAGGTGGTCCCTATTTTTCTACTTGCATTTTTGACGTGCTTTCGAACTGCTAGGTTGGCAGAAACTGGGACAAGTAAAGGGCGCTCACCCCGTTACGCGGCACTAGGGATTCGAACCGCTGAACTGCCAACCTTTCGATCAACAAGCTCAGCACCTTAGCCACTGAGCCACCATGTCCCTTTTAGATTCTTGTGTATAGGCTTCAATAAATCATTTCTGTTGCAACCTACACAAATGGTCCTGAGTTTTTGCATCTGACAATGCTTTATCCAAGTTTCCCCATTGATTTTACTTGTCAGAAACCAGCTGGGAAGGTTGCAAATGGGGATCACATGACTTGGGGATGCTGACATCATCATAAATATCAATATCAATTGCTAAGTGCCCAAATTTTGGTCACATAACTTTGGAGATGCTGCAATGGTCTTAGGTACATGGGCTGGTTGTAAGTCACTTTTTTCAGTAACCCTTGTAATTTGGAACAGTTGCTAAAT
Organism: Pantherophis guttatus; assembly: GCF_059756535.1. Taxonomy (NCBI): domain Eukaryota; kingdom Metazoa; phylum Chordata; class Lepidosauria; order Squamata; family Colubridae; genus Pantherophis; species Pantherophis guttatus. The sequence goes on from NC_142073.1 coordinate 19,269,231, forward strand.
GAATGGTTGTAAGTCAAGGACTACCTGTATATAGGAACAGCACAATGTTTGCAAACCTGCAACAGTTGAAATGTTAACTGTCTTATTTCCACAAGCCAAAAACTTCACAGGGAACGTCACCATTATAATTCCATGGTTCTCTTTCTATAAAACAAGGGAAAGATTAAATAAGTCAAATATCCAGTTCCGAGGGCTGTGCAATGCTTTAGATTGGATTCCCCAAAATTGTTTTGGTGTACATAGGGTACAAAGATAGCAACTGTCTGGAAACTCTTTTAAAATAGCTGGGTCACTTTTCAGGAAACTTGCTAGGGGAAAATAAAAGTAGGTCCATGTCAAGGGAAGATATCTGGAATGGGATCACTGCAAAACATCAAACCAGCATTAGGCTACATAGAGCCCACAACCATTCTTGTACCATGGAAGCCTCTCTTGATGCCTATCAAAGGCCTGCCCCCAACTCATCAGAGAAGTAGTATGTTGCAAAGCAAACCACTTCTCTCTACCACAAGGGTGTCCAAAGTTGGCAACTTTAAGACTTGTGAATGATGGGGACTTCAATTATGGGGATTTTATGAAATGAAGCAAGTTTGGAGACCCCTGCCATCATGACGGCATCGTGGTGTCATCATGATGTCTTCCATCAGCCATCGTTCTAGGAATGCCTTTTGATCTTACATCAACCTTGGGCATTATCTGAAATTAGAAAGACCAAGTGGTTGTAACCCAATGTTTTGTTTGACAACGTGCAATTTAGGTGACCGGGAATAATGGAAATCCAGGACTTTAAAGGGTCTCTGGCTGAGGGAGACCTTCCTTTCGTGCATGATGATCTGGAAAACAAGACTCACAAGCTTTAGGAGAATGTCATCTTGAACATTCCTGTGGTGGTGGCAGACAGAGTAGGCAGAAGAATGGCTGAAAATGACAGGGGCTCTGGAGACCCTAAGAACGTCTTTTGCTGTCTCATAAGAGGTGTGAGATAGGTCTACCATCATCCCGAGGCGATTCATCTCCTTCACCACTTCCTGGAGAAAATACAGTAGATATTGTGGTACAGTGACACAGAAACACTCTCTCGTCTAAAGCTGGGATCTTGACCATCCTCCCCAAAATCACAATACAACATTCATTTCTCGAGTGCTGTTCAAAGTTTTCTTCCAACCAACACATCTCCAATTCAAGTCTTCCATTTTCTTGTTGGGAAGAAAGTCTAAAGCTATTCAGCATGTCCAATCAAGATGGTCAAGATTGGCATGTCCTGCCCACCCATGTGCAGATCTTCTACAAGAAGAAATGCCGAAGGAATCAAGTATTTCTGGAGGCTAGAAGGGTGGGGAAGACCGAGTTAGGATGAAGGTTGCTAAGGGATGTGGAAGAAATTGGAAGAAGAACAATCGGTAAAAAGAATGGAAGAAGAAAGATGCCAGAGAAAAGGAAGAATTTATCTTGAACTCAACTCAATAGAAGATTGGGCTTAATGTTTCTTCAAGTAACAATGAAATAAATTATAAGCCTGAGGAAAGGGACTGCTTCATATTAATGAGATATTTTGGATCTCTTTTGGTTAGCGAGAAGAATAAAAACGTTTCCTAGATATAAACAGAATGGAATGGGCATTCTTATTAATTCCAGGTAACTATGCAACCAATGCCTCAAGAATGTATTTATTTCTCAATTAAAATTATCTATAACTTGCCTTTCAGGATGTACAATCCCTCCAAGGAGACTTTCAGTTAATACGAAGAATTCTTCAAAGCAGGAGTGTCCAACCTTGGCAACTTTAAAGACCTGTGGACTTCAACTCCCAGAATTTCCCAGCCAACCAATGGACCATCAAACAAATGAACTGAGAATTCTCACTTGAGACATAAATGACCAGGCTCACACTATGTGAAGAAGACAAGGCCTACTTCAGACATATTATGCCAAGACCTAGCTCTCTGGAGAAGGCTTTGATGCTGGCATAGATGGAAGGAAAGAGGAGAAGAGGACAATTGGCAGTAATGTGGTGATAGATGCACTGTTGGAAGCCTTGAAGACCAGATTAAGGGGAGATCTTCATGGAGAAGATCTATTTATGTACTCTCTAAGTGTCAACAACTTGATGGCATATACCACCAGGATCTTCATCATAATTAAATACTGATTATGGTGGATTCTCATCAAGACACCCTTGTAGATTAATTCCCAGATCTCCCTTATGTAAGAGAACATCAGAGGGACAATATCAACTCAAGCAGGGGTGCTATTCAGCAGGTTCTGACAGGTTCTGGAGAACCGGTAGCGGAAATTTTGAGTAGTTTGGAGAACCGGCAAATACCATCTCTGGCTGGCCCCAGAGTGGGGTGGGAATGCAGATTTTGCTATATCCTTCCCCCAGGAGTGGGGTGGGAATGGAGATTTTGCAGTATCCTTCCCCTGCCATGCCCACCAAGCCACGCCCACCAAGCCACGCCCACAGAACCGGTAGTAAAAAAAAATTGAATTCCACCACTGAATTCAAGTCACTTGCTAAGTTACACTTAAAACTTTCTCTTACGATGCCAAAAGGAGTCAAGCCTTTAACAGCAGGATAGAAATTATTTTTGCCTTTCGTTGAAGTTTCTGCCCTAAAAATAAACAAAAAATTCAAATGAAAGGTGAAAGGTTGAAAGGCATTCAAATCAAAGGTTGTAAAAGTGTCATGAAAATATTTCAATGTTTAAATAGGAATTTTAACATATCTATGGAGATTCTCATCCAAGTCCTGGTTGTCCCAAAAGTGCTTTCTCAAGAGGCAACAGGAGTTTCTGGTTTTTCTTTGAAGACATTTCGCTTCTCATCCAAGAAGCTTCTTCACCTCTGAATTTTAACAGTCCTCAGAAATTTTAACAATATTCAGGAACATTTAACAGTATACAGGAATTCTAACAGTATTCTTAAATATACAGTACAAGTAAAACAGTCATAATATATTTATTAATCATATTTTTATGTAATCCTTCCTTCAATAAACTCCAGACTTCATCCATTTAAATTATCTAAAATATGATTGCACCTGATTTTATGGCTTTTCCCCCCCCCCACAAACCACTGGAGTTGTTAAGTGAATCACCGAATCATTAAAAGAATCCAACTTCCCCCGTTATTGATGTGTTTTATTTTTCACATTTTTTTCCCTCACATTTTTTACTTGTCGAAAGCCAACTGGGAAGGCCACCGATCATGATCAAGGGACCCTGAGGATGCTGCCATCATTGTTAATACATGCTGGTTGCCAAATGCCCAAATTTAGATCGTGTGTGATTGTGAGGATGTTATGACGTTCGTTAAGTGTGAGAACTGGCCACGCATGACATTTTTAATGCTGTTGTAACGTCAAATGATCACGAAACAAATGGTTTTAAGTCAGGGACTGCCTGCAATTCGTTTTCTTAAACCATATTATTTAAAGCAGGGGTGTCAAACTCACGGCCCGTGGGCTAGATCCAGCTTGTGGGGTGCTTAGATCTGGCCCATCTCTGCCAGTGAAAATGGAGCTCAGGAGGGCCACACGTGGCCCTTGCAGGCTCTGTTTTTGGCTGTGATGACCTGCCACCTTCTGCCAGTGAAAATGGAGCTCGGGGGGCCCCCTGAGCTCTGTTTTTACTGGGAGAAGGTGGCAGGAGGCTGTCGCGGCTGAAAACAGAGCTCAGGAGCCCATTTTTGCTGGCAAAGCACTCAGGCCACCACAGGTGCCCCCCAACACAAGTGACATCAAACTGGCCACGCCCATCCTGGCCCCCGAGGTCAAACACAACCCAGATGCAGTGGTGGGATTCAACCGGTTCGCAACACTTCGGCAGAACCGGTTGTTAAATTGCTGGCTGGCCCCACCCTTCCCCTTCCTGCCCCTTCCAGAAGTCACCCCATTTTTGCTCCCAGGAGGCTGCAGTGAGGCCTATTAGGCCCAAAACAGGGCGTGGGCGGCCAGCGCCCCCCACGCGTCTCAATTTTGCTCCCAGGGGGGGTGCAAGAGGCCGAGTGCTGCCTCTCATACCCCGTGGCCACACCCCACAATGGCCACACCCACCCAGCCGATCATTAGGGCAGAGAACCGGATGTTAAATTATTTGAATCCCACCACTGCCCTGATGCAGCCCTCAATGAAATCGAGTTTGACACCTCTGATTTAAAGCAACAGTGGCGACTATCATAACAATCCATCTCTGAAAAAAAAACATTCTTCTCTGTGGATTACCAGGGAGTGTTGCACATATGCGTCAAAGTCATGTACCGGACACCCAGGTCATAGAACATCCTCAAGGTGGCCAGACTGCTGTCCATGGAGTGACCACCTTCAATGCCGATCAAGCATCCTATCTTATCGTGGCTAAGATTCTCAATGCCTGGAGTCGAAACAGAAAGAGAGCATTCTACTTTAAAAGACAGATCATCAGAGGAAGCCTATTGTTTAGAGCAGGTGTGGCCAACTTTGACAACATTTAAGACTCGTGGACTTCAATTCCCAGAATTCCTTAGCCAGCCAACCGGGGAATTCTGGGAGCTGAAGTCCACAACTCTTAAAGCTGCCGACGTTGGACACTCCTGGTTTAGAGGCTGTTTTACAGGCAGTCTTTGACGTACGACCACCATTGAGCCCAAAATTTCTGTCGCTAAGGTGTTAAGCTTGGCAAAGATCTGCAACCCAAGGTTGGAGATACATCTAAGGCAGGGATCCTCAAACTTGGCAGCTTTAAGACTTTAAATTGATTGGGTTTTAAATTTGTCTGGGCCAAACTATTTAATTTGATTTTATCTCTGCTTTTTAAATTTTGTATGTATGTATTTTATTGTTGGCTGTTCACCGCCCTGAGTCCTTCGGGAGTAGGGCGGTATATAAATCAAATAAAAGTAAAAATAAAAGTAAGACTTGTGGACTTCAACTCCCAGAATTCTCCATTCTCCAGCTATGCTGGCTGGAGAATTCTGGGAGTTGAAGTCCACAAGTCTTAAAAGCTGCCAAGTTTGAGGATCCCTGCCTTAGATGTATCTCCAGCCTTGGGTTGCAGATCTTTGCCAAGCTTAACACCTTTAAAATTAAGGAGATAAAGTTAATCTCCTCCAAATGAAAAATTGTATGCTATAATTTTCCGCTGCAGATGTTCCATCCTCCCACCTACTGAGAGGTTTTTAAGCAAGTACTGCCTGTCCTTGTTCTAAAGTTTTCTTCTGATGTTCCTCAGAGCCTACTGATACTTTCCCACCCCCCTGTAAATAGCTCCGTTTTAACGATTAACTAAAGGGATTGTAGAAGAATGAGTTTGCTAAATATTCTTGAGTTTACAGACAATTGCATTCTTATGCTGTTAGGTCAACTACGTTGTTTTTCATGAAAACGGGAAAAGAATGCACGTTTCTTATCTCTCGTGTTCCTGCCTAACGTTTCTTTCATTGAGCAAAGGAAACAAAATTTACCCTCCGGAGATGTCAGCAGTTCCAGTTCTTTGTAGTCTTCACACATCCGTTTGACCACATCAATTTGTTCTAGTGTCAAACGCACAGCGTCTTTGTCCTGTGCACTGCAGAGAACGTAGACTGACCAAAACTGGGAAGATTTAGAACATAGGAGGAGGAATGAGTATAAACTACGTTTGCCCACCTTGAGTTATTTATAAAAGTAATAAAGGCAGGATTTTAAAAAATCGAATAAACCAGTAAAATAAAGATAGCAACTGCTGTTATCAATTCAACGCTTCGCTTCTTTGCACCAAGTTTTTTTTCACCAATGCTGATGTAGAAAGTTAGCACCCACCCCTCTGCTAGAAGAATGAAGAATGAAATATTTGGAGAAATATTAAAAAGGCAGAATATTATATTTCCCTGGGTGGTAAAAGAAGAAACAGGTTTTAAAGACAGAAAGCAGCTCCCTGGCCCCAGCAGATATTTGGTGCCCATTAAGAAAGACTGGGCCAGCCTATCTACAAGACAAAAGACCTCCAGCTCCAGGGTGATGGGATTAAGACATGACCCTCCAGGACATAATAGGATTAACCCATCTAGCCGCGTAGCTCACCACATGGCACAAATCACCTGGGGACATTGCATCATCCAGCAAATGTCAACCAAACTAGCATGATCCCTACACGGCCCTATGGGAGTTTGACAACAGCCAATAGAATATATGTCCTTGCGCAGGAACAGGAAATTCAAGTTCAAAGCCCAAGAGAAGGTATAAAAATCCCTCACTCTCAACTCCATGTGGTCTGCTACCCAGAATCACATATGCTTGGTGGTTCTGCTTCACCATTAAACCCTCTTTCCAATCAGCCTCCATGTTTCCAGTATCTTTCTCCTGGCTTGGAACTGAACCAGATGGATATTTCTACCAACACTCCATTCTGGCATGTATCTACTTCTTAGCCTCCAGCTTAGCTTGAAACTCAGGTAGCACTTACCTGCACCCCAACATGGCCAGCCTGAAGCTTCTCAATGTTGGTGTTGGTATTGCTGAGTTTCTTCAAGTCAATTGTGCTTAGCTTGTTTTGGTGAAACCATCTTAATTTCAAGGGCAGATCGTTGTGTCTGAAAGACAAGACAAGGGATTGTCATCTTCCCTAAAGGCTGATCTTGGATTGATGAGCTATTTCTTTATTTTTATTTTTTTGGCACATGAAAATTTAATCTACTACAAGAAATGGTTCCTTGAAAGGGCTGCAAGCTGGACATTTTCCTCTTCCTAAACATTGAAGGGACGCGTAAAGGACGCGATGGCTAAGACGCTGAGCTTGTCGATCGAAAGGTCAGCAGTTCAGCAGTTTGAATCCCTAGCACCGCATAACGGGGTGAGCTCCCGTTACTTGTCCCAGCTTCTGCCAACCTAGCAGTTCGAAAGCAGGTAAAAAATGCAAGTAGAAAAATAGGGACCACTTTTGGTGGGAAGGTAACAGTGTTCCGTGCACAAAGACGCAAAGAGAGAAAACAAATAGAAAGTTATCAGAATATGCCAATCATAAGGCACTGTGCTCATCTCTGTTTCAAGGCCATTGAGCCAACGGCTGTTTGAAGACATTTCCGTGGCCTTGTGGCTAGCATGACATCATGGAGCATGGTTACCTTCCCACTGGAGTGATATCTATTAATCTACTCGCATTTGCATGCTTTTGAACTGCCAGGCGAGCAGGAGCTGGGGCAAGGAACAGGAGCTCACCCCATCGTGTGTGGCACTTGGGTCTCGAACCTGGACTGCCAGCTTTCCAGTTGATGAGCCCAGCGCCTTAACCACTGAGCCACAGTGCCACCTTATCAGAATATGATTCTGGTCAAATCGTGGCTTTGCTATTCTATGTCTGCAAGAAAGGAAATCCACATACCCATCGATTAGCCGAGATGCCTCCATGAGTTCAAGAACTTCAGTTCTCAAGGATTCATCAGTAGCTCCGGATCCCAAAATGTCCACAAACAAAAAGAGTAGCCACAGAAGCATCACCATCACTGGATCCAAAGGAAGTCCACAAGCTAAATGAGATGCTTGCAATATATATATATATATATATATTTTTCCCCCCCTTGGATAAAAAATGAACACCGTTTCCTTCCAAGTTCGAGGAGACTTTTCAGGCAAAGGGGTTTTTTAAACCCAGCGAAAAGAAGCAGTCGATCTCTGAAAATCTTTACTCAATCAGCCGGCTGCTGACAAGGGAAGAAAAAAGAGAAGACTTAATGGGAACACTCTGGTGATGCTTTTTTTAAAAAATAAACAATATACGTTTCTCTCAGGCTTTTGAACACAGAGAGCTCATATCCCATATAACATTGCATAAAAACCTCTGGGAATCTCTCCCACAAAGAAAATGCACACTCACATCTTCCCGAAACTTTGCCAGAATAGATTTTTCTTACTAAAGGCCAGATTTTACTCTGGGCAGCACTAATATTTACAACATACAAACCAAATTAACACCAGACCCACATCAAAATGTCAAGGAAAGACACTTTAATTTTCATACAATCAAAGCCAGGATTGGTCGAGCATGGGAGATTTTATATATATATATATATATTTTTTTTTTCCAAACCCACCCACCCACGCACCCACACATGTGCGTATAAAGATCAGGGCTAAAAAAAGCATTTGCTGACCAAAAAAATGTTCTTTCATCTTAAAAAAGAAAAAGAAAGCCAAACTTTCCTCCGTCTACAGTATCAAAGACAAGTTTTCTTTCATCATATGAAGCTCTCCGTTTCAGAAATTCCCAACCACGCTATTTATTGCTGAGCATTTTGGGCATCCAAATCCACCCACAGGTTGTCCTTGACTTACAACAGCTCGTTTAGTGACTTCTCAAAGTTACGACATCACTGGAAAAAAAATGCGACCATTTTTTTCACACTTAACAACCGTCGCAGCCTCTCCCCTCGGTCACGTGATCAAAATTTCGGAGGCTTTGCAACTGGTTCATATTTATGACGGTTGCAGTGTTCCCGGAGTCATGTGATTTGCTTTTGCGACTTTCTGATGAGCAAAGTCAACGGGGAAGCTAGACTCACTTAACAACCATATTACTAACTTAACAATTTCAGTGATTCACTTAACTGTGGCAAGAAAGGTCTTAAATGGAGCAAAACTCAGTTAACAACTGTTTTGCTTAGCAACATAAATTTGGGGCTCAGTTGTGGGTCATAAGTCGAGGACTACCTGTAACTGAAAGTTCACAAGGCCCTTGTGATAATTTGATTTTTGGAGGCAAACCAGACTTTTCCTAGCTGGAGTGAATTCCACTGGGGAGCCAAAAATGGGAGGATTTCTTCAATGGATTCAGAGGATATTTATTTGTAGAAAGCTAGATTAAGGGGAAAAAATGCAAAAGTAAGAAACTGAAACCAGCTTACAGCCCTTAAGGGCTAACAACATCCTGCAGTGCTAGTTAAATGTAACGGTGTAAATATCCATTGAAATACTGGCTCACGAAAAGCTGCACTGTGATAAATGTGTTTGTCTAATAAGAGTCACAACACCCTTTGCACAACTCTCTGTTGTGCTTTTTTACAAAGGCTGCAAATGCCACATTACTTAGTCATCTATTTGGCAGAGGTGGTTTATTTTGGGGAAAGGTACCTGTTTTCTATTAATCAAAGGATGCAGCAATATGCGTTACTATTGCAGAGGTGTTTGTGATTATTTTACAATAACATGTGGAACTGATTGTAGTAGAGGAGCCAAAAATGGGAGGATTTCTTTAATGGATTCAGAGGATATGTATTTGTAGAAAGCTAGATTAAGAATTTTTTTTTTTGGAAAAGTAAGAATCTGAAACCATCTTAGAACCCTTAAGGCAGTGGTGAAATCTAATTTTTTTAACTATTGGTTCTGTGAGTGTGGCTTGGTGGGTGTGGCGTGGCTTGGTGGGTGTGGCTTGGTGGGCATGGCAGGGGAAGGATGCTGCAAAATCTCCATTCCCACCCCGCTCTAGGGGAAGGATACTGCAAAATCCCCATTCCCTCCACACTCCTGGGGAAAGGATATTGCAAAATCTCCATTCCCACTCCACTCTGGGGCCAGCCAGAGGTGGCATTTGCCAGCACACCGAACTACTCAAAATTTCCGCTACCGGTTCTCTAAACTACTCAAAATTTCTGCTACCGGTTCTCCAGAACCTGTCGGAACCTGTTGAATAGCACCCCTGCCTTAAGGGCTAACGTCCTACAGTGCTAGCTAAATGTAACGGAAGAAAAGAAGCAATGCAAATGTACAAGCAACAAAAATAGTTAAGAAAAACAGATTATGCAGCACGACTAAAATCTATAAAAGGAAATGCGGGGGCGTTTGGGTGTGTTTAAATCATTTTGCTGTGCCATTAAATATGGATTTCCTCGGAAGATTGTTTCAGAGTTTAGGTGAGGTGATTGGGCAGACAAAAATGTATCTTAATCATTTCTTCTAGAGCAAGTTGTCAAACTCAAGGCCCACGGGATGCTTAGATCAGGCCCGTGGGGCCGGACTAGAAACAACAAAGCACTGACCCGCGATGCCTCTGCCAGCTAAAATGGGGGTCGCGGGAGGGGGAGTGCACGCGGCCCCTCTGCGCTCTGTTTTTGCTGGCAGAGGGCTATCAAAACAAACTAAAAACAAAACAAAAGGAGAAATGTTTCCCCTCTTGCATTTTTGAGTGTTGGAAGAAATGTCCATCTGGGTTCAGTTCCAAACGGGGAAAAAGACACTGGAAACATGGAGACAAGAGGTGGGGTTTCAGCAGGTTCTGACGAGTTCTGGAGAACCGGTAGCGGAAATTTTGAGTAGTTCGGAGAACCGGTAGTAAAAATTCTGACTGGCCCCGCCCCCATCTATTCTCTGCCTCCCGAGTCCCAGCTGATTGGGAGGAAATGGGGATTTTGCAGTAACCTTCCCCTGGAGTAGTGGGGGAATGGAGATTTTACAGTATCTTTCCCCTGGAGTGGGGTGGGAATGGAGATTTTACAGTATCCTCCCCGTCACGCCCACCAAGCCATGCCATACCCACCAAGCCACACCCACAGAACCGGTACTAAAAAAATTTGAAACCCACCACTGATGGAGACAGCTTAGAAAGATGGTTTTTAATGGGTTTTAAAAGAGGGGGGGGGAGATGCTGAGAGTGCCTGGGTTTTATGCCCTCTCTGGACTTTTGAATTTGAGCTTGTATTCTGATTGGTTGTCAGACTCCCATGGGGCCATGCAGGGGCAACTCTGTAGGCTGTGTTTTTGAGTCCCAAGCTTGGTTGAGCCTTGCTGGGTGATGTAATCTTCCCAGGTGCCATGTGGTAATCCTATCATGTCCTGAGGGCCATGTCTTAATCCCATCATCCTGGACCTGAAGGTCTTTTGTGTTGTAGATAAGATGTCTTTTGTCTTTCTGGGGCAAAGTCATGGGGGCCGCTTTCCAAGAATATTTTTCTAGAATATTTCGTTTTTCTAGGAGAGGGGTGGATGGTAACTTCCTACAGGAGCATGCAAGAAGAGGCAGGAAAGGAGAAAGGGAAGGAGGAAAGACAAAGAAAAAGAAGGGAAGATGGGAAGACGGCAAGGAAGGAAAAATAAGGAAAGAGGGGAAGGAAGGAGAAAGGAGAATAAAGATGGAAGGAAAGAAAGAAGGAAGGAAGGGAGGGAGGGAGGGAGGGAAGGAGAGAGGAAGGAAGGGAGGGAGGGAGGGAGGAATGGAGGGAGGAAGGAAGAAAGGAAGGAAAGAAGGGAGGGCGGGAGGGAGGAAGGAAGGAAGGGAGGAAAGAAGGGAGGGAGGGAGGAAGGAAGGAAGGGAGGGAGGAAAGGAGGGAGGAAGGAAGGGAGGGAGGAAAGGAGGGAGAAAAGGAGGGAGGGAGGAAGGAATGGAGGGAGAGAGGGAGGGAGGAAGGAAGGGAGGGAGGGAAGGAGGGAGGAAGGAATGAAGGGAGGGAGGAAGGAAGGGAGGGAGGGAGGGAGGGAGGGAGGGAGGAAAGAAGGAAGGGAGGGAGGGAGGAAGGAAGGGAGGGAGGAATGGAAGGAGGGAGGGAGGAGGGTGGAAGGAAGGAGATTATAATGAGAGTAAGGTGGGTTTCAGGGAAATCCTGCCTTAGCACTTGGCCACCACATTGCCTCCGTCACAAGTCCCATGTCATGCCTATCATGGCCACGCCCATGGCCCTCCGAGGTCAAACACAACCATGATGTGTCCTTCAATGAAATCAAGTTTGACACCCCTGTTCTAGAGGATTTTCCTGACTGCATTTCTTCTACGGGATTTTAAATCCCAACAGATCCTCCCTCATCTGTCTTCAATCTGTCCTCCAGTCGTGTTTGAGATCATTACACTTCCCAGAAATGTCAACAAACAGCTGAAGGGCATCAGACAGGAGAAAGCTGCTACAGTTCCTTGAAAGCGCATTACACAACATTCATCTGAAATGAATTTCGGAACAGAAGATTTTATTGTTAACGTAGCAAAGATGGGGAGAGTGGAAGTTGAGACCTGCATAAAAATAACTGTGTGAATGAGATCCATGCACATCTTTTACACATTTAAAGAGGGAAATATATAGGGAAATGGCATAAATGTCAGTTGAAATCAGTGGTGGGTTTCAAATTTTTTTACTACCGGTTCTGTGGGTGTGGCTTGGTGGGCGTGGCATGGTTTGGTGGGTGTGGCAGGGGAAGGATACTGTAAAATGTCCATTACCTCCCCACTCCAGGGGAACGATACTCTAAAATCTCCATTTCCACCCCAATCCAGGGGAAAGTTACTGCAAAATCTTCATTTCCTCCCAATCAGTTGGGAATTGGGAGGCAGAGAATAGATGGGGGCGGGGCCAGTCAGAATTTTTACTACCGGTTCTCCGAACTACTCAAAATTTCTGCTAGCGGTTCTCCAGAACTGGTCAGAACCTGCTGAAACCCACCTCTGGTTGAAATACTGTGGATATTTGCTCACGTAAAACTGCACTGTGGTAAATGTGTTTGTTTAGTAAGAGTCACAACACCCTTTGCACAACTCTCTGTTGTGCTTTTTACAAAGGCTGCAAATGTCACACTTACTTAGGCATCTATTTGGGATACGTGATTTATTTCGGGGAAAAGCACTTGTTTTCTACTAATCAAAGGATGCAGCAATATGTGTTACTATTGCAGAGGTGTTTGTGATATTTTACAATAACATGTGGAACTGACTGTAGTAGAGGAGCGATTTATTGGTAAACCAGGGGCTATTGATAAGTATAAAATATAATATTTTTTTTCCTTTTGAGTTTGTATTTTTAGAATCAGGTGGTCTCTTTTATTAATTTTGGTTAAGGTTTTTTTTTTTTAGATTAAATATTATTTTGTGTACGTATAACATTTTTGGGGGAAAAGGAAGATTAAGTAAAGGTGCATACAACTGTGGAAAAAAGGCATAGATTGGAGATATTTTTCCATCTCTGCTCAGTTTCTGTTAATGGAAAACCTGGAAAATTCAAAAGGAGCTATACTAGCGATGTCAATCTGAAGCATCAAATGCACACAGGATTCTTGTAATAATTTTAACATAACGCGTTATAACATAAATGTTTGTGGAATTTAAAGAAACTTCCTTAAAAGGCAAAACAGGCCTATAATTCATCAGGGTTATAGGTCACCAGAAAACAATAAGACTATCCTTAATAGGGAATTGTTGGAGATGCTTATGACAAAAGTTTCCATCTGTTTCTAGAAAAGATTGGACTGCCATTTGTCAGAAATGGTGGAAGGTCATCTGCTTAAATGGGGGGCTGGACTAGATGACCTATAAGGTCCCTTCCAACTCTGCTAATCTTATCTAATCTATTCTAAATCCTACACTGTGCTAGAAACTGGAAACATCCAGCTATATGTTGTCAATCGTGAACGAAGTTCTTCCGGGTTGTTCCTTCAAGCATCTTTGCCTTTAAGCCTGACTTCCATTTCCTGTCCTAGAATATGAAATCAGAATTATCATCTGCTCTGCCTAAGGCACGAATGTCAAACTCGCGGCGTCATGTTGCCGTCACATGACGTTTCGTGACATTTTTTTCCCCATTCACGGAGCTGGGGTGGGCGTGGCCTATGCGGGACACATCCAGCCCACGGGCCACCATTTTGACTCCCCTATCCCTACCCTAAGGAATAGAGAGATGAGGTTTGGGGACTTGGATAAGCCACCTTCTCTTCCAAAATCCAAACAAATAAAAAAAGCCCTTCCAAAATAATAATAAAAAAAAGAGGCTAAATCATATAATGAATGATTGAGAGACCTAGATTTGTTTAGTCTAATGAAGAGAAGGGCTAGTGGGAGAGAGACACAATAGCAGCCTTCCAATACTTGAGAGGTCGCCAAAGAGAAAAGGAAGTCAACTTATTCTCCAAATACCTGAAGGCAGGGCAAGAAGTAATGGGTGAAATATCATTAAAGAGAGACCAACCTAGAACTAAGGAGAAATTTCCTGACAGTGAGAACAATCTCTACATGGGGCTCCCCTTGAGGAGCACTCGGAAGCTCCAGCTGGTCCAGAATGCGGCCGCGCGGGTAATTATGGGGGCGACATGGAGCTCCCATGTGACACCTTGCCTGCGCGAGCTGCACTGGCTTCCGGTGGTCTTCCGGGTGCGCTTCAAGGTATTGGTTCTCACCTTTAAAGTGCTCCATGGCTTAGGGCCCGGTTATTTACGAGACCACCTTCTGCCACCGATAACCTCCCACCGGCCAATTCGCTCCCACAGAGAGGGCCTCCTCAGGGTGCTGTCGGCCAAGCAATGTCGACTGACGACCCCCAGGGGGAGAGCCTTCTCTGTGGGGGCACCCGCCCTCTGGAACGAACTACCCCCAGGAATACGACTGATCCCGGACCTCCAGACCTATCGTCGAGCTTTGAAGACCTTCCTATTTCAGCAAGCTGGGCTGGCTTAAAATTTTAATGGGTTATTTTAAGGGTAATGGGTTTTAACTTTTGGGAAGCCAATTCGATTTAATTCTGTTTTTAAATTATTTTTAAATTTTATATTGTATGTATTTTAATTTTGGCTGTTCACCGCCCTGAGTCCTTCGGGAGAAGGGCGGTATACAAATTTAAATAATAAATAAATAAATAAATAAATAAACAAACAAACAAATAAATAAATAAATAGTGGTAAAGTTGATGGGAAGGAGGACAAAGTTGGTGCAGCAAGATGCGGTAGATTGTAAGAATGATCACTTGATCTAACAATGTAATTTTAATAGCAGTTAACACTGATTGGGTAGATGCAGGGGCGACATTATAATATAAATTTAATTATATTTAAATGGTATTTTAAATTATTGTATTTTATCCCGATTTTATTTTAGATCGTATTTTATTCTAATTGTATTTTAATTGCGAGTTATTCCAAACTTACTTAATTTGTTTTACCAAACCTTTGTAATGATTTGTCTTTGTAATTCTGCACTTGATATGGCCCAAAGGGCTAATCAATAAATAAAATTGAATTGAATTGAATTGAATTGAATTGAATAAATAAATAAATAAATAAATAAATAAATAAATAAATAAATAAATAAATAAATAAATTAGTCAATGAAACTCTTGCCTCCAGAAGTTATGGATGGTCCATCCCTGGAGGTTTTTAAGAAGACATTGGCCAGCCCTCTGTCTGGAATGGTACAGGGTCTCCTGGTCTAGCAGTAGGTTGGACTAGAAGACCTCCAAGGTTCCTCCCAAGCCTATTATTCAATCTTCTAGATATTTCCCATGCTGAAAAATGGATGTCAAAGATTGAGGAGTTTTCTAAAGAGACAGGTTTCCTTCTCCTCAGTTCTGACCCGGAAATCATTTGCCTTACTTTTGATAGTGCTTTTGTCAGACTTCGATGCTATCTCAAAATAAATGAATTTCCAAACTGACAATCTTTAAGGAAATCTTTTCTTTAATTGAGCACAGCCACCGGATCATGACTCGATGCGGCCAAGACTGACCTTTTGCCCCCCAATCCCTCCCTTTCCGATCCCCAAATCTCTGCTTCTCATTGGCTATCTTCCAAGTCATTCTTCAGACTTCTTGCCTCGTCATTTCCCAGGAATGTCTCCCCCCCTCATTTCCACAACCCGACTTCAAAGGGATTTAGCAGGCAAAAGTTCAGAGCTTATCTCTCTCTCTCCTCTGCTCTCTATGCCAGCGTCGAAGCGCTGACAGTTTTATTCTATTAGATTTGGATCCTCTCTACAATGAAATTCTAAAACGACGACCTGCAGACCAGTCATCAAGTTCTCCAAGGCAGAGACATCAATACAAGATTAATAATAAAGCATGGACCCTACCTTTAGAAGATCCTGTTTGCTCTTCACAGCACAGATCACTGAATGGGAAATGCTGCCCCCGTTTCTGAAACCCTACCCTACCCTTTAAACGTGTCTATATAATCAAAACGCAGATCCCTAATGCTTTCGGTATGTTATCCAGACGTCTAACCTGATCTACTTTCTGACTACTTCTATTTTCCATCACACAAAACAGAGATCTTCTTTCAGAATGGAATCATTGTTTTGACTCTGTGCTTAATTTGTTTATATATATGAGTATATATATATATATAGCTATATTTATATATACAGCTACAGTATGGAAATTTAGGATGTGGCTCATATAGCCTTCTCTTTTCTCTCCGGTATTTCTCAATAGTGGCCAAACTCCAGATCCTCCCAAGGATTAATATATTGGTACCACCACCCCACAAAATGCAAATTTTTTTTTTCCTTTCCCGTATTTGTAAGAAGGGGAAAAAGCTCAGGTTTTGAATCTTACCAAACTGCAATAGTCACTGTCACCCTGACGCATAACGCAAGCTGAATGCATGCGTTTTCTGAAGGATCAGCGTGTTCTCATCATGAGGACAGATGATGGGACCGTGATTACGAGGGAGTTCCCCAATTGGTCTACTATCTTTTCCTCACATTTCAGCTCACCAGAAAAAGGAGAAGTCGTAAGATAGCAAAGGGCAGGCTAGGGCAGATGGAGGAATCTGCAATTCAATTCCCCCTCCCTTTTTTTTTAAAAACAAAAGCAATTTTTTCCTTCTTATTAGCCTACTATCAGATGTTACATCTTTTCTCTCCTGCTCTACGGAGTGGAGAGTTGGTCTCTGACAGAAAACCACTTGAAGAGACTAGAAGCATTTGAAATGTTGATTGACAGGCGGCTGTTACGTATAAGCTGGGTTGACAAAATCAGAAACGAGGAGGTGATAAGCCGCTTGGGAAAGCCAAGAGAAATCATCAAAACCATTAAAAAGCGAAAGTAAGAATATTTTGGACATGTGATGCGACACCCAGAAAAATACGGCATCCTTCACTTAATCCTCCAAGGAAAGATTGAAGGCAAAAGAAGTCCAGGCAGAAGAAGAACATTGTGGCTTCAAAATCTAAGGGACTAGTTTGGACAAAACTTAACAGCACTTTTTCGTGCGGCTGCTGATAAAAATAGGATTGCCAACAGGATCGCCAACGTCCGATGATGGATATGGCACAAGAAGAAGAATTAGCCCACTGAGTATTGGCAGGGTAAGGAGACACAAAGCCAGTCAAGGAGACTTCATCCTTCCATTCCTACTCTGACAATCCTGGGGGGGAAAAGTTAAAGCTTCCCAAAAGCTAATGCACCAAAGACAAATTCTACTTATCGCCACTAAGTCAATGCTTCCTGCTTCAATTTGCACAAAAGGCTAAAAAAATGACACAAAGGTGCTTTCTCAAAAGGCAACTGGACTTTCTTGGGGTTTTTTTTTCCCCCCTTGAAAAAGTTTCGCTTCTCATCCAAGAAGCTTATTCAGTTCATGGATGAGAAGCGAAATGTTTTTAAGGAAAAAATCCAAGGAAGTCCAGTTGCCTTTTGGAAAAGCACCGATGGAACAACCATGACCTGGATGACTTTAACAGATTAACAGAGTTGGAAGGGACCTTATAGGTCATCTAGTCCAACCCCCACCTCCACCTAAGCAAGAGACTCTACACCATTTCTGGAAAATGGCAGTCCAGTTTCTTCTTGAAAGCCTCCAGTGATGAAGCTCCCACAACTTCTGAAGGCAACTTTTGTTCCATTGGTTGATTGTTCTCACTGTCAGAAAGTTCCTCCTTATTTCCCGGTTGAATCTCTCCTTGATCAGTTTTCATACATTATTCCTTGTCTGGCCTTCGGGTGCTTTGGAGAATAGCTTCACCCTCTCCTCTCTGTGGCAGCCCCTCAAATATTGGAAGACTGCTATCATGTGTCCCCTGGTCCTTCCCTTCACTTCTTTTGGCACTAATTTATTTCTTAGCCTTTAAGGCACCAAAAGACTATTTGTTGTTTTTCTAGCTTAGATCACTCTGCTATTTTAAGGCCTGGTTTTCACAGCTACCTCTTGACATTTTTCAGATATTTCTCATATGGCGTCACAAAGATCTTGAAATGGGGAAAAAAACCTGAACCTATTAAAGGTAATAATGGATAAATATTTGTTTAGACTTTCTACCTTAGCCTTTTCTTGTTGTGTTAAATATTTCTTTTGTGATTGTTTTTTTTAAAAAAAAGAACTACAGAACTGAATTCTGCTTTTCTAAAGGAATTAATTCAGTGGCCAAGAGATTATAGTTACTTTTATATCTGGCTATCTTCTGCGATCTAAGGCATATCAGTCCTAATGTTGATAAAGCATTAACATTTCATGAGCTTGGCTTATAGAATAAATTAACTGTGAGAAAATAAAGGGTTAAAAGGTTATGTAAGGGAAGAAATCTGCAAAGTATGCATGAACAAGCTGTTACAAATTATGAAGGGATAGTGAAGTCCTGAACATGTTTTTCCTGATAAAATTCTGTGAGCAAAGAACATTTGTGGAACAGCATATCTTGATCAGATGGACCAGACTTTGATGAATGATCATGGCACTGAGACATCTAGGAGCATTGGATTATTTATTTATTTATTTTATTAGTCATATTTCTATGCCGCCCGCTCTCCAAGGACTCTGGGCGGCTTACACCAAAGACAGCATACTAAATAGCATATTGCCCCCCAACAATCTGGGTCCTCATTTTACCCACCTCGGAAGGATGGAAGGCTGAGTCAACCCTGAGCTGGTGAGATTTGATCCGCTGATCTCCTGAACTAGCAGTCAGCTGAAGTAGCTGCAGTACTGCACTCTAACCACTGCGCCACCTCGGTTCATTATCCTAGACCAGTAATGGCTAACCTTTTCTGGACCGAGTGCCCAAAGCACGCACATGACGAATGCCCGTGTGTGTGCCTGAACCCCCAAAATGCAATGCGTGTGTGGCCCCTGCACCTGTGCCCCCTGCATGCATGCCCCCACATGCACCCCTCCCCCTTCACATGCACGTGGCCCCCCACATATGCCCCAGCCCTCCCACATGTGCATGCACATGCCCTGCCCCTGCACATGCGCATGCACCCCCCGCACCTACATGCGGCCCCCTGCACATGCCCCATGCCCCATGCATGTATGGCAGAGACCTGAAGATCTGAAGACTAGCTGGTTGGTGGGAGGCGTGTGCGCATGCGCAGCAGAGCTGAACTGGGGCGATGGCTCACGTGTCCAGAGAGAGGGCTCTGTGTGCCACCTCTGGCACACGTGCCATAGGTTCACTATCACGGCCCTAGACTAATCTAAGTCCAAAAATGCTAGAGAATTCCTGGAAGGCACACATTCAGACAAATTGGCCATCAACAGGCACATAGAGATAAACAACATCTACATACCATTCAAAAGAGATAACCGAAAAGACCAAAAGGAAACAAAGAGACCAAAATACCTCATCGCCAGCAGTTAACACCCAGATAATTACCATTGATTAACACCAAGATTAACACTTGACCCACAACCAAGCTGTAAAGAACGTGCCAATCAAGAAACTACCAACTTAGGCAAGAATCGAACAGTAAACCACAGCCTAATCACCAAGACCACTCCCACCCACACTGATAGGGTAATCCACTTGTATGTAAACCAGTGGTGGGTTGCTCCTGGTTTTGACTGGTTCACAAGAACTGGTAGTAAAACCGGTGGGAGGCTCCGCCCACTGACCCGGACGTCATCAAAGTTGATCTGCGCGCACAGGCATGATGCAAACTGGTAGTAAAGGTAAGTAGAACCCACCCCTGATATTTATTTATTGTTTATTTAAATTTCTATACCGCCCTACTCCTGAAGGACTCAGGGCGGTGAATAGCCAGAGGATAAAACACATAAATACCAAAATTTAAAATAGAATAAAAACGAATTAAATAATTTGGCTGAATTTAAAATACCCCATAATTTAAAAACAAATTAAAATTTACATTTAAAAAGGGGAGAGGATTTAGGCCAGGCCAGCTTGATGAAATAAAAAAGTCTTAAGCGCGCGATGGAAGGTGCGCAGATCCGGGATCCGCCGTATCTCCAGGGGGAACTCATTCCAGGCAGTAGGTGCCCCCACAGAGAAGGCTCTCCCCCTAGGGGCCGCCAGTCAACATTGTTTGGCCGACGGCACCCGGAGGAGCCCCTCTCTATGGGAACGTACTGGCTGGTGGGAGGCTATTGGTGATAGCAGGTGGTCCCGTAGATAGCCAGGTCCTAAGCCATGGAGCGCTCTAAAGGTGATAACCAAAACCTTGAAGCGCACCCGGAAGACCACCGGGAGCCAGTGCAGCTCGCGCAGGAGAGGTGTTACATGGGAACTCCACGTCGCTCCCATAACCACCCACGCGCCGCACTCTGCGCCAGTTGGAGCCTCCGAGTGCACCTCAAGGGGAGATATAAACAGAGAGGAACCCCACACCCTTCTAGTACTAATGATCTTACCTAGTCAGGTAATGAAATGTCTGCAAGAAAGCAACCAAGCTCAGAGAGCACCGAGGACTCCACTCACTGGGGTAATCCAGTATTATTATTATTATTCCTTAAGGGCAGCTGGAAATAAGAGAAATCTGAAGATTTTTCTTCACTCCATCAAAGTTCATCTTGAAGACTGCTTCAGGGGGTCTTCCCATGCCTTTTAGTCACCTGGCTAGATACAAAAAAGATGTTAGGCAGGTAAGGGTTGAAAGATGGAGGAAGTGAATGTGAAATACTTACGATATACTATCTTATTCTCATATATAATAATAATTATAATAATAATAATAATAATAATAATAATAATTATAATAATAATAACAACAACAACAACTTTATTGTCATTGTATGTGTATACACAGTATACCCATACAAAGAAATTCACTTTCAACTGGCGCAGAGTGCGGCCGCGCGGGTGGTAATGGGAGCAACGTGGCACTCCCATGTAACACCGGCTCCCGGTGGTCTTCCGGGTGTGCTTCAAGGTTTTGGTTACCACCTTTAGAGTGCTCCGTGGCTTAGGACCTGGTTACCTACGGGATCGCCTACTACCACCAATAGCCTCCCACCGGCCAGTACGCTCTCATAGAGAGGGACTCCTCCGGGTGCCGTCAGCCAAACAATGTCGACTGGCGGCCCCCAGGGGGAGAGCCTTCTCTGTGGGGGCACCTACTGCCTGGAATGAGTTCCCCCCGGAGATACGGAGGATCCTGGATCTGCGCACCTTCCGTCGCGCGCTTAAGACTTTTTTATTTCATCAAGCTGGCCTGGCCTAATCTTTTCCCTCTTTTTAATATGTAAATTTTAATCTGTTTTAAATTATTGGGGTGTTTTAATTTGTCTGGGCCAAAATGGTTTAATTCGATTTTATCTGGTTTTTTAAATTTTTTGTATCTATATATTTTATTGTTTGGCTGTTCACCGCCCTGAGTCCTTCGGGAGTAGGGCGGTATACAAATCAAATAAACTAAACTAAACTAAACTAAACTTTAACACCCAAAGACCAGGTCCAACACACATAACAATCCCCAAACACCCCCCACCCACCCACCACAAATTCCCCACACCCAAACCACCTAAACATCCACACAACAGACCATATACCTATTACCCAGAGCAAGTCTTGGAGGAAATATTCAACCCCTGTCTTTAATGGGTTTCTTGGAACCTAAGAAAGAAAAATGTAGTCACTTGCAAACTATTACAAGCAAGAAAGCTCACATATTGTTTCTTTTTATTCAGCAAAATGGGTAGCCAATGGGTGGTTAGTAAGAGGATTAAGAAAATCCCCCCCCCAATGAATTGAGAGGTAAATTTTTGTAGGTTAATTCCTTATTCCTTTCAATAAGGAGGTTAAATAAATCTGTCTTTTGTTGTCAGCAGCTGTTTAGGGCTTAGCACTAATGTTCTTTCACTGATTTTCTTGGCTAACAAGCAAGGAAGTTAATCCTGCTTACTATTTCATATACTCCTCAGAGACAGGTGCTCCTTCTCATGCCTCCGATTGGGATCAGACAGGTTACCTTCCATGAAGATAATTGCCCATCTCCATCAGGCGGGACTCGGGCAGTGTGCCTTTTCTGCTGTGGCTCCCTCCCTCTGGAAAAGGGGTCACCAACCTTTCGGACCTCAGGGATCACTAACTTCATAATTTTAAATCCCGCGGACCACTAATACGATCTGCCTAATGACCTGCTGGGTGGGCGTGGATAGGCGGTCATGTGACTGGGTGGGCATGGCCAACTCGATGTCACTCATGTCAAGGGGCACCTCGCCAGCCTCTACTCACCCCTCCCCTCCCAGCCACTCCTCGCCTGCGCACCCGGGCTCCTTAGGGCCCCAACAGGAAGCAGTTGTTGGAGTTAAGTAGCCACTATGAGAAAGAGTTGGCAAAACAGCTGGCTCAGTTCAAATTGGATCTGGCCGAGAAGGAGGCTCAGCAGAAGCACCTCACTGAGGACTACGAGCATAGGTTTTCTAAGCAGAGGGAAGACCTGCGGGAGTGCAAGGCCAGGTACCGGCACCTGGAGGCTCAGCGTGCTGAGATGGTCAGCCAGTTCCAGGCCATGATGCAGTCCCACTGGAACAAGGCCCTCCGGCTCTTTGCCATCAGCGGCACTTCCCTCCAGCCTTTGCCCAAAGCCCTGTACTAGGAGGCTGAAGGAGACCCCAAGTTGGAATTTCTGCCCCCTCCAACCCACATAAAAAGACCCCGAAGGGGGAGACTCTCTGCTGCAACACAAATGTTCATTGAGTGTATCTGTCCCAGGGACCGTAGTTTGAGGACCCCTGATTTACTGCAATATAACAAATGCAAATAATTTTTCTGTGGACCACCAACATTTTCTAGCAGACCACCAGTAGTCTACGGACCACCAGTTGGTGACCGCTGCTCTGGAACATCCTTCCCCCTGGGGTGTGGTTAGTGCCATCTTGGTTAGCTTTCTGGAAGACCATGTGATGACACTGCAGAAGTCCATTGTTATTTGTAGGAGTTTAGTGACATGGCTTTGATTTCTCTTTCACATTAAGAACAGTTTAGAGCTCATTCTGCACTCATCACCTGCTTGTTTTTCATTCTTACTTGCTGAATAAAGGAGAAATCAGAGGGTGTCTTCATATAGCTCCAAAGCTGTGAATGTATCAGATTTTTGATTGGGTGGGAGACGATTAGAAAACCCCGGGGGCTATAACCTGGAGTCACTTTCAACTCAAGCACACCTTTATACAAGAGTTGGATGTCCATTGACTATTCATTTTTGGAGAAGGAGAAGGAGAAGGAGGAGAAGAGAAGGAGAAGGAGAAGGAGAAGAGAAGAGAAGAGAAGGAGAAGGAGAAGGAGAAGAAGAAGAAGAAGGAGAAGAAGAAGGGTGATACCAGGTTCAAAGGGTTAATCTAGGATGAGAAAGATATAGTTGAAGCCCCCATTCAACTATGAACTCGGTGGGTAACTTTGGACCAGTAATTATAACTTAGCATTCCTTACTAAGCCAAAAACAAGGATAAGTGTAATCCTACAGGAAAAATGGAACATAAATGTAATTTTATGGATTTTTTTTTTGGGTGCAAACTGTAAAAGGGCTTACATGAGAGAATCCAATTTGTGACCGAAATTTGCTATTCTAAACCTACTTCCTTTATTTTGTTGCATTTCATGAAATCCCCAGAAAATGGCTCACTGAGCAATGAGGTGGTGTTTTTTTTCCTCCCTGCCGACAAACACCTGATTTTGCTGCCAAAGCTGGTTCTTTGGCAGCACACTCCCCAGATTTGAATGGGAGCAACTAGGAATGACCCACAAAGACCCTCAAACTACTGTGTGGGAAGAGAATGCAGAGGATTGCAATTCTTAAAAGAGCATCTGAAAGATATGGTCTCCCTCTTTTCCTATCACTATTTGTATTTTTAGGTGCAGTGTGTCTCTGTTTTTAATAGCACTTTTTTGAAGCATTTCTTAAACAGGGCACATTAAAAATGCTTAGTATTCTATTCCTTAAGCAATTAGTACACAGGAAGTAATGAAGGAAAGGATCAGACACACTCTCCTCATTTGGAAAATCATTTACTCTCTTGAGTCCACCTTGAGTCTCTAGTTTTTAATTATAGATGATTCTCCATAATCATTTAGTTTGTAATTTTGTTCCATATTTTGGCATCTCTATTCCGTAGTTGGAGGAAGATGTAGAAGGTGGACTCCATAAAATTACTGAACAACTGGGAGGGAAAAGCAATCTTCTCTAATCTGGTACCTTCCAGATGTTGTTAGGTTACCACTTTCATCATTCCTAGATAGCAAAACCACAACAGGAAGTTTATCCATGGTGGTGCAGCGGTTAGAGTGCAGTATTGCAGGCTACTTCTGCTGACTGCCAGCTGCCTGCAAATTTAGCAGTTCGAATCCCACCAGGCTCAAGATTGACTCAGCCTTCCATCCTTCCAAGGTGGGTAAAAATGAGGACCCAAATTGTTGGGGGCAAGATGCTGACTGTGTAAATCGCTGAGAGGGCTGTAAAGCACTGTAAAGCAGTATATAAATCTAAGTGCTATTGCTATTGCTATCCTCGCTTGCTTGGATGGAGGCCAGATTATGGAAGTTTGATAATAATGGGTCGTTTTGGAGCAGGGATTTCATTTGAGAAAATCACCAGCACTTTGTGATCTGTCCAAGGTCCTGCAATCTTTTCCGTTTGACTTCTGTGCTTTTCCTAAACTTTGGAATTATATGGATTGTCAATCCCATGGCTGTGCTAAATCGTGCCTCTTTTTAAACTGGATTTGCTATACCAGCTACAATGGCCAATCCTGAAACTATAACTCCCGGTTAGCCATGGGTTCACCAATGTTTATTGGTGTTTTGAATTAAAGAAAAAGCTAAACAAAGCACATTATGGATATGGGTTTTGCATAAACCAAGCTTGGATATACTTATATTCTTAACCACAGTGGAAAAGAGAAAGGAAAAAAAAACTTGTACAATATGTTCAACCAGGTCAGGTAAAAACTTTCAGGCTGGATTTGTACAGTGTACAAAGCTTAAAAAAAAATAACAACAAGAACAAAACAAAGAAATGATGAGCAGGGGAGAAATCAAATCCTGGTGTAAATTGTTATCTTTTTCTCATCAACTGTACCAAGCAGGGAAACTGATTGATAGTTCTGTGAACTCCACAGCAAAAAGTGGCAATTTAAATGCATGTAATGTCTGCCCTCTGAAGTACATTCCCCCTCTCACAGCAAAATGTCACTGCCCCCAACTCATAAAAAGCAGAGATGAAGAGACAATGTTTTCCCATCACTGGAGGCCTTTAAGCAAGAAATATGGGCATTGATTTCTGCTTTAAATTATTTTCTAAAAAAAACCCCAAAACTAAAATCCTTTCAAAAATCTTAATGGGTTCAAAATGTTAATGATGGCCAGTCATTAGCTGGTTTAAGAAATGGAGGGTCCAATGCATATCTAAGTTTGCAGATGTGTGGACTTTTCTCCAAAAGAAAGCTTGGGAGATGGATGGATGGATGGATGGATGGATGGATGGATGGGCGGGCGGACTGATAGACAGACAGAAAGACAGAAAGACAGAAAGACAGAAAGACGGAATGTATCTGTCTCTTGTCTAGTTGCATTAATAGTTTGCTTATTTTGACTGATGATTTAGAGAGAGGAAGCGAGAGAGAGAGCCATAGCAATAGCACTTAGACTTATATACCTCATCACAGTGCTTTACAGCCCTCTCTCTAAGCGGTTTACAGAGTCAGCCTACTGCCCCCAACAATCTGGGTCCTCATTTTACTGACCTCAGAAGGATGGAAGGCTGAGTCAACTTTGAGCCCCAGGTCAACCCTGAGTCAACCTTGCCATGAGTTCCATCAGGATCGAACTCATGGCAGTGGGCAGAATTAGTCTGCAATACTGTCTTCTAACCACTGCACCACTATGGCTCTTATAGAGAGTTAAAGAGATAGAGAGAGGGGGGAAGGAGGAAGAGACAGACAGACAGACAGACAGACAGACAGACAGAGACAGAGACAGACTGAGATAGCATGTAGGTTGGTCTGTCATCTAATTGCATTAATAGTTTCTTTGTTTTGATAGATAGATGAGAGAGACACAGAGAGAGACAGAGAATGAAGAAAAACAAAAACAAGAAAAAGAGTGATGCAATTATAAGAAAATAAATTGTATACATGGGGGTTCTTACACATATATAAGTGTATATGTATGAATGTTTAATGTAACTGTTTCAATAAAACAGTTTACTTTACTTCAATGTAATTGTCCGTATATAATCTTGGTCTACAAACAACTCATTCATAGGGCACAAATAACATCAGGTCTCCAATCCACTGGATATATGAATTATAGTGGAAATCATTATACTTGCCTTTCCAATGTTGAGGAAACATTTTGTTAATAATAAGTGTCTGGGGAACCTACTGTATGTCCATTGTTCAGCTGTCAAAGTCAATGTAGCAAGCATGTAGTAATTGGTTTAAGAGAACAAAATTCAGTGATTCAGTGATATCCTAACGTAGGATAGCAAATACAGAAAGAAACTGCTCTCCCCAGCTTTGTTATGCCAGAAGCATTTGAATTTCTATTTCCATTTTTTTCCTCTTCTGCAGACTGGATACAGGATTGTTTATTAAGAAGCAGAGGCCAAAGATTAAGCCAACATGTCATTGTATCTCAATCCGACTCAAATGCTTTTCCCAAAGAAGAAAGTATAAACTGTATTCTTTAATGTACGCACTAATGTGCGTAACAGACTCGGTTTTGCAATATTGAAACAAGGATAGGCGCATTTTCCGCTGCTGGAAACCACTGTTTTTAAAAAGGATTTTTTTTTCAATCTCTGAATTCCATGGAAAAGGAATAATAACAAAGCAGAAACAAGCTGTCAAAAGAAAAGCAAGTCTTTATGGCCTAGAATAGAATAGAATAGAATAGAATAGAATAGAATAGAATAGAATAGAATAGAATAGAATAGAATAGAATAATAGAGTTGGAAGGGACCTTGGAGGTCTTCTAGTCCAACCCCCTGCTTAGGCAGGAAACCCTACACCACTTCAGACAAATGGTTATCCAATTTCTTCTTAAAAACTTCCAGTGTTGGAACATTCACAACTTCTGGAGGCAAGTTGTTCCACTGATGGATTGTTCTAACTGTCAGGAAATTTCTCCTTAGTTCTAAATTGCTTCTCTCCTTGATTACTTTCCATTCATTGCTTCTTGTCCTGCCCTCAGGTGCTTTGGAGAATAGCTTGACTCCCTCTTCTTTGTGGCAGCCCCTGAGATATTGGAAGACTGCTATCATGTCTCCCATAGTCCTTCTCTTCATTAAACTAGACATACGCAATTCCTGCAACCGTTCTTCATATGTTTTAGCCTCCAGTCCCCTCATCATCTTTTTTGCTCTTCTCTACACTCTTTCTAGAGTCTCCACATCTTTTTTACATCGTGGCGACCAAAACTGAATGCAGGATTCCAAGTGTGGCCTTACCAAGGCATGATAAAGTGGTATTAACACTTCACATGATCTTGATTCTATCCCTCTGTTTATGCAGCCTGGATGTTTGGTTTCTTTGCAAAAACATTGGAGTGTTCCTTAGCCTTTGTTAATTGATGTATGGCTCACGACACTGTCCTTTCTTTGTTTTTTCCATTCATTTCCTATCGAGAATTGATGCAACTTTGGGCAAATGTTGGGGTAGAATGTTAGCTGAAGATGTGTAGACTTCAACTTCCAGAACTCCTCAGCCAGCATTGCTGTCATCTAGTGAATGGCTGACTGGGGAATTCTGGGAGTTGAAGTCCACATATCTTCAAGTGCCCAAGGTTGAGTAACATTGCACAGTTGGAATCATTTGTACAGGATCTCCTCAGCGGGTTTCAGTTTTGGCCGCTACCGGTTCGCTCGTGGGCATGTGGGTGCTGGCACGCAATGCTTCTGTGCATGCGCAGAGACGTCTAGGCAGGTGGGCGGAGCCTCCTGCCACCACCACTACAGGTTCGGGGCAAACCGGTAGCAACCCACCACTGGATCTCCTGCTGAAACAGGAAGTTGGACTAGAAGACCTCTGAGGTCCCTTCCAACTCTATTATTCTATGTTCTATGTTCCATAATATTTACTTTTTAACCCTCTTCCTCACCCCAGGAAACCCAATAAAGATGCTTTTTTTTTTTTTACAAAAAAAATATTTTTATGGAGATTTTTTCAATACGAAAACATTATTTTTTCCAAAAGAAGATATTATTGTCACAAATAGATTTGTCAGTGTTGACTTAGGGGAGATAACATACGTTTTTGTGCTGATTCACATTTTTTTCCAATGTTTTTGTTTAGTTCTGTTTTGTCTCGATTCAATTTTTTTTTCTCTTTTGGATTGTGGATTTTAATCTTTTGAATCAAATAAAATTATTTTGAAGGAAACCTATGGCAAACCTAGACAGAATATTTAAAACCTAGACAGAATATTTAAAAGCATCACCTTGCTGACAAAGGTCTGTATAGCTATGGGTTTCCCAGTAGTCATGTATGGCTGTGAAAGTTGGACCATAAGGAAGGCTGAGCGCCGAAGAATTGATGCTTTCAAATTGTGGTGCTGGCAGGGGTGAGCTTCAAAAATTTTAGCAAGGGATTCTCTGCCCAGTTGCTGGGTGGGCGTGGCCATGGTGGGCGTGGCCTAGTCGGCCTCCTGCACCATGGTGGGGGGGCATTTTTGTCCTCCCCGGGCTCCAGAGGCTTTTCTCGAGCCTCCTGGAGGGCGAAAACGCCCTCCCTAGGTTCCGGAGGCCCTACCCGAACTTCCAGTAGGCCTGTTTTTTGCCCTTCCTGAGCCTCTGTGCCAGTGGTGGGTTTCAATATTTTTACTACCGGTTCTATGGATGTGGCTTGTTGGGCGTCTCATGGCTTGGTGGGCATGGCAGGGAAAGGATACTGTAAAATCTCCATTCCCACCCCACTCCAGGGGAAGGTTACTGCAGAATCCCCATTTCCTCCCAATCAGCTGGGACTCGGGAGGCAGAAAATAGATGGGGGCAGGGCCAGTCAGAGGTGGTATTTACCAGTTCTCCGAACTACTCAAAATTTCCGGTACCAGTTCTCCAGAACTGGTCAGAACCTGTTGAAACCCACCTCTGCTCCGCGCATAGCCTGCCCTTACCTGAATCCGTAACGGGCCGCGTGGGGACTCCTAGGAAGGGCGGGGTGGGCGGGGCCAGCCAGGAGTGGGATTTGGGGGTTCTCCGAACTGCACAGAATCTTAGCTAGAGGTTTTCCTGAACCCCTGCGAACCCCCAGCAGCCCACCCCTGGCTGCCGGAGAAGATTCTTGAAAGTCCCTTGGACTGCAAGGAGATCAATTCAGTCGATTCTAAAGAAAATCAACCCTGCCTGTCCTTTGGAAGGAGAGATCCTGAAGCTGAAGCTCAAACACTTTGGCCACCACATGAGAAGAGGAGGGCTCCTTGGAGAGGACCTTCATGCTGGGAAAGATGGAAGGCGAAAGGAGAAAGAGGACGGCAGCAGAGGAGATGGTTAGATAGTGTCATTGACACAATGAATTTGAACACACTCTGGGAGACAGTGGAGGATGGCAGGGACGGCTGGTGTGGTATGGTCCAGGAGGTTGCAAAGAGTCAGACACAACTTAGCAACTGAACAACAACAACAAGCAAAAACCTATGAGAAAAGAACGGTTGCGTGTCTGTGATTGCCATCTTGATCTTTTCAGACACATCTCCCTATGCACACCCCTGCTCCGAGCTTAATAACAACGTAAGGCATAGTAGACTAGTTAGCAGCGGTACAAAAGGAAGCACATTTTAACTTAATGAGATTGCAGCAGATGTTAGATGTCCTTCTCAAGTCACTGCTGGCGCAGAAAGGTTTGAACCGCCAAGCTCAAAAGAAAGATGCCACATGGAAGAGCAGCAGCAGCAGGAGAGGGAAGTACTGAATATTCAGTTTCAAAATCAGCGGCAAGTCTTTTGTTTCCACGTCCTCTGAACTTGCAGTCAGGCTGCAAATCCCAGGCTGCTCTTTGCGGCTGCTGTTTGATTTCAAACCTCGCTTGTCAGGTTTCGCTAAGAAAAGTTTGATAAGACTGGGAAAAGAGCCACCGGCAAACCGGGTTCTTAACGTGTCAAATTCCTCTCCTATTTGGGAAGTAAAAAGATTTGTGCCCTTTTCCCCCACACATGATTCACGGATGCTTTCAAAATAAACCTTTGCACAAGAACAACGTGGATGACAGCAAGCCGGGGTTATTTTTAAAGCTAAAGTGTTCCTCGCATTTGTCATCTGCCATTGGTTGCAAAGAAATAAAGGAACCTTGGAGAGGGGGAAAAAAAATCTATGGGGTTTTTGCAAAATCTCTGGTGAAGGCTGGGCAAAGATCTTCGCTACTTAAAAAAGCCATAATCGGATATTGTTATTGTTGTTGTTTCTTTTATTCATTAAATATGAAACTCAGTCAACCGAACATTTAAAAATGTATCACAAATATCATTGACTGGTGCTGATGGTTGATACTTTTCATTTCATTTTTCATTTTTTCATTTTATTAAATTTATAGACTGCCCTACTCCCGAAGGACTCAGGGTGGTGAAGAGGCACAAAATAAAATACAGAGATACAAAAGTTAGAAACATAATTAAAACCAGATTAAATAATTTAGCCCGAGACAATTAAAAATCCCACTAATCTAAAACAGATTAAAATTTCGATTTAAAAGAATTTTAAAACAGGGGAGAAAATCAGGCCAGGCCGGCTTGCTGGAATAGGAGGGTCTTAAGAACACGGCGGAAAGTGTGCAGATCCGGGATCCTCCGTATCTCCGGGGGGAGCTCGTTCCAGATAGTGGGTGCCCCCACAGAGAAGGCCCTCCCCCTGGGGGCTGCCAGTCGACATTGTTTGGCTGACGGCACCCGGAGGAGCCCCTCTCTATGAGAGCATACCGGCCGGTAGGAGGCTGTTTGTGGTAGTAAGCGGTCCCGTAAATAACCCGGTCCTAAACCATGGAGCGCTCTAAAGGTGGTGACCAAAACCTTGAAGCGCACCCGGAAGACTACCGGGAGCCAGTGCAGCATATAGCACTATGTAGCCTTAGTGGCTGGGAAATGTCAGATGGCCCTGGCTCTATCTCTGTGTCCGATGCAGAGCATCCATCAGAGACTTCCCCAGACTCCAGAGCTGGCCCAAGTTCCTCCCCAACCTCCTTAATTTTGTCCGAGTCTGCTGCTAGCTCTGCTGGCAGCTGGAAGGCCACAACACTCCTCTCCTCTCCTCTCCACAGTTTATATCTTTTTATTGAGTCTTCTGAAAGTTGATCTTCTTCCAGGAGTATCCACTTGACCATTTCCTCATTGCCTCAACAAATATATACTGTTGTTTTTCCACTCAGGCCCTGTGAAGTGGTTTTATGCATGATTTTAACAGGTTTTTGAGAAAGCCCAATGTTACTTTGCCCATAATCAAATTCAGAGAGGAGAAGAAAAGCTTTGTTGAAACGCAAGCACTTGGCACTCAGGGATATAAATAATAACCTAAAAGACTCTTATAGTAGTGGTGTAACTCCCTAATTGACATCTGTTTTGGAACGGTAGGTTGACCCAGCCAAAAAAACCTGTCTTGATAGTCTGTCCGAGAAGCCAAAGAGATGTGTGAGATCCTTGACAAAATTTGGACTTCATTCTCTTAACCTTCAGGTGGTTAATGTTAAGGAGCTTTGTTTTTTATATATATATAAATTACACAGAAAGCTTTATTCAAAGATAGTATAGGAAAAAAAAGACAAATGTGTGAGGTGGAATTAAGAGGACAATTATATCCCTTTTCAAGGATCTCTTCCGAAAGTTAACATGGTTCAGGATTACGACTGAACCATACAAATAACAATCTCTTCAGTGCAAAACAGCAGGAAGATTTGTTTTGTCTGCCCTGAATATTGTGTCAATTGCTGGGTGACTCAAGCACCTGCAGCTTAAAATTACTTCCCGTTTATATTCTGTTGATCTACTGCAAGAACTCCATCTTCTGGTGGAGGAGTAGAAAGCCAACTAGAATGAAATGCAAGATAAAATGATTAAATGATCATTGGAACAAAGCAAAGATATCCCAATAATCAAGACTAATGGTAGAGATACTGGAAAGATTTTTCTGTGCTGTTCTTTAGCCATCTCCACAAAATCATCCAGGGAGATAAAATGTATATTATTTCATGGTTATAAGCTACCAGTTGCTGTACAAAATACAAAAGTTATTCCCATGCAATACGCTACCTCAATGAATAAATGCAAAGAAAAATATCAAGCACTATCAAGATAGGAATCTACCATTTTCCTCTTTTTTTTATATGACAGATTTCAATGTCTCTGCTGTTGTATTGTTGATATACATATGAATTCACATATGTGAGTTCATGTATGTACTTTTTTCCAGATTTCTCCTGCTCTGATTTCCTGATTGATTTTTTAAGGAGAAGATGGAGATAATTTTTCTGCTAAAGATCCACAAGAGAGCTAAGAGTACGATTTGTAATAAATTGTTCTGGATAGAATAACTAGATAGTGATAGATAGATCATCGATCGATCGATCGATTGATATAGATAGATGAGAGAGAGAGGGTGGGGGAGAGAGAATGCAACCTTAGAATCCAGTCCAAATTTAGGGATAGATCAGCTCCTGTCAAAGATCAACATCAATACATGTTTCCCCATCAGAAGCTAATATTACAAATTGTTTGCTTGTAAAACTCTACAGGAGTGTATGTCTGCCATGGGAATACTGTGCTAGCATTAAGATAAATAGAAGGGAAGGAAGGAAGGACATAAGGAACAGGAACAGGAAGGGAAGGGAAGTGATGGAAAGAAGGAAAGAAGGAAGGAAGGAAGGAAAGGAGGAAGGAAGGAAGAAGGAAGGAAGGAAAAGAAAGGGAAGGGGAGGGAGGGAGGGAGGAAGGAAGGAAGGAAAGGAAAGGAGGAAGGAAGGAAGCAAAAGAAAGGGAAGGGAAGGAAGGAAGGAAGGAAGGAAGGAAGGAAAAGAAAGGAACAGGAAGAGAAAGGAAGGAAGGAAGGAAGAAGGAAAGAAGGAAGGAAAGGAGGAAGGAAGGAAGAAGGAAGGAAGGAAAAGAAAGGGAAGGGAAGGGAGGGAGGGAGGGAGGGAGGAAGGAAGGAAGGAAAGGAAAGGAGGAAGGAAGGAAGCAAAAGAAAGGGAAGGGAAGGAAGGAAGGAAGGAAAGGAGGAAGGAAGAAGGAAGGAAGGAAGGAAAAGAAAGGAACAGGAAGAGAAAGGAAGGAAGGAAGGAAGAAGGAAAGAAGGAAGGAAAGGAGGAAGGAAGAAGGAAGGAAGGAAGGAAAAGAAAGGAACAGGAAGAGAAAGGAAGGAAGGAAGGAAGATGGAAAGAAGGAAGGAAGGGAAGGAGGAAGGAAGGAAGAAGGAAGGAAGGAAAAGAAAGGGAAGGGAACGAAGCAAGAAGGAAGGAAGGAAGGAAAGAAGGAAGGAAGGAAGGAAGAAAGAAAGAAAGAAAGAAAGGAAGGAAGGAAGGAAGGAAGAAAGAAAGAAAGAAAGAAAGAAAGAAAGAAAGAAAGAAAGAAAGAAAGAAAGAAAGAAAGAAAGCCACTAGAAGGCCACCAAGAAATACAGAAAGTTCATGTCCTTTTTTTGTCATCTAGTGAATATCTCAATTTTTTCTACTAAGATCTGGTTGCTTTGTTATGGTTGCTGATAATGTCATGGTGATGTCCTTAGACTGCACCAACTGATTCTAAAACATAATGCTTTTGATCCTGAGCTTGAAGCCTGAACAGGTTTATAAAAGCGCTGGTGCTCCCTCAATAAAGATTGTTTGCCATGTTACGGACTTGGAACAAGCATCTTTCTCTTGCTGCTGTGAAACATTCAAATGACTTCTGGATTTGGTTGTCAGATAGTTTGCCCTCATTTGTATTTCATGCATTGTGATTTTTGTGGCACAGTCTTTAATTATTTTTACTCCAAGCTTGAAGGCTGAAGGTGGAAGGTGGAAGAGAACGTTCCCTCTCTTTGACATTCAAACCAAAAGTATACAAGTGGGAAGTGTTGAAAAAGATGGAGAAAGACAAAGTTTGCAAAAGAAGGAATCAAATAAAAAGAATAAAATGAAAATGAAAAGAAGAATAAGAATGATGGAGTATGGGTTTTTTTTCTTACTAGCTGGTTGGTATCCTGATCACCCAGCTCTACAATCTGGCTTGCAGACTTCACTTGTATCTAAATAAATATAATAAATAAATAACTGCCAATATATTTATTTAGATGCCCAAGAACGGCTCATGCAGGTTGTAATAATCGCAGGTCCAATAGTAACACGAGCCAAGGGTGTCTACTGGATTTGTGTGTGTGCATCAAATAGTCAAGATGGTGGCCAGAACTATAGGATCAAAGAACTGTTAATTTTTAGTGTATGTTGAGTAAAAGAGAGAGAGAGAGAGAGAGAGATGAAGCTTTGATTCGGGTATGCCTAGTTTAATGGAAAGAAGGACTAGGGGTGATATGATAACAGTGTTCTAATATCTCAGGGGCTGCCCCAAAGAAGAGGGAGTCAAGCTATTCTCCAAAGCACCTGAAGGCAAGACAAGAAGCAATGGGTGGAAACTAATCAAGGAGAGAAGCAACTTAATCAGTGGAACAACTTGCCTCCAGAAGTTGTGAATGCTCCAAACACTGGAAGTTTTAAAGAAGAGATTGGACAACCATTTGTTGAAATGGTATAGGGTTTCCTGCCTGAGCAGGTGGTTAGACTAGAAGACCTCCAAAGTCCCTTCCAACCAGGGGTGAAATCCAGCAGGTTCTGGAGAACCAGTAGTAGAAATTTTGAGTAGTTCGGAGAACCGGTGGCGGAAATTTTGAGTAGTTCGAAGAACCGGCAAATGCTGGCCCCAGAGTGGGCTGGCCCCAGAGTGGGGTGGGAATGGAGATTTTGCAATATCCTTCCCCCAGGAATGGGGAGGGAATGGGAATTTTGCAGTATCCGTCCCCTGCCACGCCCACCAAGTCACACCATGCCACGCCCACCAAGCCACGCCCACAGAACCGGTAGTAAAAAAATGTGGATTTCACCACTGCTTCCAACTATTCTATTCCTATTCCTATTCCATTCCATTCCATTCATCTTCTAGTCAGAACTTCCACCTTGACTTTTTGACCCTCTCCTCATGGACATCCCTGCACCATCTCTGGATTTCTTTGATTTGGTGCCTGCTCAAAATCTGTACCGAAGCATCCTTCTCTAGTAGATAGGAAGACAATGACCTAACAACCCCCTTACAATCCATTCGCCGTTTTGTTTTTCCTTATAATACTCTTCCATTTCTTTTCTTTTTGACAGGACCGAATATAATGCAAAGCAACATGTCTCAAAAGCCTTTCTTCCAAACTTCGTCTATTAGCCTTCTGCCCCGGTTCCAAATCAAAAAACACTGAAGATGGAGAAGGAAGGCTGACTCCTTGAGCCAAACCACTTGGGATTAATCCTCCAAAAATCTCGCTTCCAAGCAGATGCATGTGTAGGTTTGAACTGTTAGATGCTACCTCGTCCATGAAATTAGTCTGCAATGCTTCTGCTATCAACGAGCTGGCAGAAAAAATGACTATCGTTTTAGTGTTGTTTCTTGTATCAGAAGGAATCGTTCAGGGAGAGAATCAAAAGAAAACATTCGCTTCTGAGTTTTGCGGAGTGATGGAAATTAAAAACGAACTCTTGATCTGCTCCAGGGTAGCTTATGTTTTGCCACATATAAGGGAAAAGAAACTCAAGAAATAATCCTTTCAGACATCGGAATTCGCATAAAATACTTTAATCACTCCCTGCATACTTGGCCATTGGATTTGGCAAACCATTATTATGCTAATCAAGTCAAGGGGCACCTTTAAGGAAGTGGGCTCATTGCTGACATCTTCCATCGTCCCAGAAATTCATTCAAATTCAAATCTTTATTGTCAGAGTACAACATGTGTACAATGAGATTGGCTTCTGGCAAGAAATTTGTGCACCCTTCGTGCAATTCTCCCCAACCCAATACAACTCACAGTGAAAGACAGTAAAAGAAAAATCCGTAACCCAGTGAATCCGACTAACAAACACACAATCCTATTGCATCGTATGAACTTATTGCACATTGCACCGGCCCCGCAAGTCCATCATACTATGTTGTTGTAAAGTTATTTTCCATTCAGGAGTCTGACAGCTCACGGATAAAAACTGTTCTTCAGCCTGTTTGTGCAGCTGCTTATGCTTCTATATCTCCTTTCAGATGACCAGGGTGTGAGTTTTTCCCTGAGGATTTTCCTCACTCTTCTAAGGCAGCGAGCCCTAGGAATCTCATCTAGTGGTATCAGGGGACAACACACAATGTTTTGTGCTGGGCTCATCCCACTCTGTAATGTTTTTCTATCCTCGGCTGTCAGGCCGGCATATCACACCGTGGAACTGAGGAAGTGGAGTCTCTGTTGGGCCTGTTCTCCCAACCATCCCAGGAAGTATTTACAAGACTTCCTGATCTCAACAGCCTCTGTTCCAGGGGTGAAATGCTCCCGGTTCGGACCAGATCGCCCGATCCGGTAGTGATGGAGGTGGGTGGTTCGGAGAACCGGTAGCAAAAATCCCTGCCTGCCCCCCCATGCCCAGCTGAGCCACACAATCATCAGAGGCTTTTTTTTTACTTTTAAAAGCATTTTTTCTACAACCTCTTCAGCCAAAAAAATGCTTTTAAAAGTAAAAAAAAAAAAAAGCCTCTGATGATCGTGCGGCTCAGCTGGGATCGTCAAAGGCTTTTAAAAGAAAAAAACCCTTTTTTTCTTTTAAATGCCTCTGACGATCCAAGCTGAGTTGCCTGATCATCAGAGGCATTTAAAAGTAAAAAAAAAGCCTCTGCTGATCAGGCAACTCAGCTGGGATCGTGAGAGCCTTTTGAAAGCATTTTTTAACAACCCATTCGCCGAAGAGGTTGTAGAAAAAATGCTTTTAAAAGTTAAAAAAAAAATTGGCCACGCCCACCGTCACATTACCCCGCCCCACCAAGCCACACCCACAGAACCGGCAGTAACAAATTTTAGATTTCACCACTGCTCTGTTCCCACTGATCTAGTATACAGCCTTGGGTGTTTAACAGTAACAGAGTTGGAAGGGACCTTGGAGGTCATCTAATCCAACCCCCTGCTCACACAGGGGACCTGTACTAGGGATTCGAACCCTTGAACTGCCGACCTTTCTGATCGACAAGCTCAGTGTCTTAGCCACTGAGCCTTGGGGACTGCAGCCAATCAGCTGGAGAGTAACCATCCTGGTTGGCAGGAGGGGGTCAAATGTGGAATTAGGTAGGACTTGCTACATAGGCACAAGAGGGTTAGGTCTGACTCTCCCTCAGTGCCTTAGATGCCTTAACTGGTTGTTCCCATGTGGTTGTTCCCAGTCAGGAGAAAAAGCTACCAGTAGTCTTGACATCATTTCAGACTCTCTGCTTTCATGGTTGAAGAGAGGTTTTCAAAAGTCACTTTCTCCCAAAGCTGTTTCCCTTAGGAAAAGGTAGAACTCTTGTGACATGGAAGGCTTGTACGAGGCCAGCTTATTAACAGATACATATTGAGGATCAAACAGGGACGTGGTGGCTCAGTGGCTAAGACACTGAGCTTGTTGATCAAAAGTGTCGGCAGTTCAGTGGTTCGAATCCCCAGTGCCGGGTAACAGGGTGAGCTCCCGTGACTTCTCCCAGCTCCTGCCAACCTAGCAGTTCGAAAGCACGTAAAAAATGAAAGTAGAAAAATAGAGACCACCTTTGGGGGGAAGGTCACAGCGTTCCGTGCACCTTTGGCGTTTAGTCATGCCGGCCACATGACCATAGAGATGTCTTCAGACAGTGCTGGCTCTTCGGCTTTGAAACGGAGATGAGCACTGCCCCCTAGAGTTGGGAACAACTAGCACATATGTGCAAGGGGAACCTTTACCTTTTATTGAGGATCAAAGCAGGCTGAGACATAACGCTTTCCCTTAAGGTGGCATCTTTCTCTAGCAGTCATTATTCCATCGCCAGCTTGCAAACACTTCTTGTCTACTAAATGAAAAAGACAGATTTTAGTCCCCTGCAGTAATTATCGTCTGCTAGTTGAACTGTTTTTCCACAGCATCTCCCTATCAACTTCCTCGTTAGAGGCCACCAGTTTGATAAAGCCATCAAACAAATCCTTACAACAAGCTGACTCGAGAGGAGCTTTTGAGCATGTTCAGTTTATATGTCTTAACCTAGAGGAGCACATCTCTAGGATGGGCTGAGTCTCCCACAGACTTCAGGGTCATCTTGTCCCCTTCCAAAAAGTGACCGTTGAATTGTAACTGCACACCAAGCCAAGGTCATCTAAACCAGGAGTCTCCATCCAACCTTGGCAACTTTAAGACTTGTGGACTTCAACTCCCAATTCTGGTCTTAAAGTTGTTAAGGTTGGAGACCCCCGATCTAAACCACATTTGGGTTCATGTGTGAATTGAGTTGCAGGATCACAAGGCTTTCAGGATCTGGGCAACCCCACCTTCCTTGAAGTCTACTAAACAAGCAGGTTGGGGCAGGATGCACATAGCAGTGCAGAACCAAGTTTTAGCAGTGTCTTCTGGTTTTGATTTGCACCAGAGACCGGGAAGCACGGGGAGAAAACAATACTTTCAAGCATCTCGTGTGAAAACTCATACCTTGTGTTGTGTTTGCTTAGTA
Source organism: Pantherophis guttatus (assembly GCF_059756535.1). Taxonomy (NCBI): domain Eukaryota; kingdom Metazoa; phylum Chordata; class Lepidosauria; order Squamata; family Colubridae; genus Pantherophis; species Pantherophis guttatus. The sequence goes on from NC_142073.1 coordinate 19,307,777, forward strand.
AGAGTCCTCTCCCCTCCCTCAAGCTACAGAGTGAAAAGAGGAGGAGCTGGAAAGCTGAGCCAGCTGCTCTCCGTCCAGCTCACTCACTAGCTTTCTCGGCAGCATTGCTGGAAGCAGCAGCCCTCTCTTTATCTCCAAGGGTTGATGAACGGAGACTCCAGTTGACGATCTTGGCAACCACCAAAGGAAAGCAAAGTCTTCAAGATGCCCAATCAACTGCTGGGACTTTTGAATGAAATGCTTTTTACTGATTACCATGAAGAAGATCTTTGAAGTCAGACCAAGCATATAGAACCCATCAAGATTTCCATCCAGGCAGGGGAAGAAGCTTTGATCAAGAACTTCTACAACTTATAGGCAAAACATACAGATCCATTATTTCCCGGGAAACATCCCCCCAAAGTGGGGCCATCCCCTCAAAAGAGCCCCCATGGAGGAGGTAGCAACCAATGTCACCTTTTGCACCACTGATATGGTTTTCAAGCAAGCCAATGCTTCTACTTGTTGGCCAAGCATGACAGGAGGTGGACCAGAGACAGTAATTATCCCCGTGCTGTTTGGACTGATCTTTCTACTGGGCATGGTGGGGAACACACTGGTGCTGGTGGTACTTGGACGTCTCCCACCAGGTGGACGTCCATCCCGCAGTGCCACCAACATCTTCATCCTCAACTTGAGCATTGCGGACTTCTCCTTCCTTCTCTTCTGTGTCCCATTCCAGGCCACCATTTACTCCTTGCCAGAGTGGATCTTTGGTGCCTTTTTCTGTAAGTGGGTGCACTACCTCGTCATGGCCACCATGCTCGTTAGCATCTTCACCTTGGTGGCCATGTCGGTGGACCGCTACATCGCTGTGGTCCATGCTAAGCGCTCCCTGTGCATTCGAAGCAAGCGCAATGCCACTCTTGGGGTGGGCATCATCTGGTTCCTCTCTCTCCTCTTTGCCATCCCCGTGGCCGAGCACCAGGAACTTTTAAATGGGCACCAGCAGGCACCCAACAGCTCTTTCTGCTGGGAACACTGGCCTGGCAATCCGGGAGCCAAGCAGATGTACAAGGTGACCATCTTCGTGGTGGGTTATCTACTACCGCTGGTGCTCATCACGTGCTGTTACACCAAGGTGGGTACCAATGGGGCAAGAGGGGGATGGAGGTAGGAGATAGGTATTTTCAAATTGGCACAGCTAGGATCTCTGTTTAAGGCAGCCCTGCTCAATCCCAGAACTTCTTTGCTTGCTAGACAAAGATTGAGTGCATGGATGGTATATATGATCCTTCTCCCAAGCATGTCCATAAAACACTCTCTCGCCATTCATTTATCCCTACGAGTCTATACATGACTTGAACTAAGAGGAAAGCAAGAATGAGTTAAGTCCTCTGGTCATTTGACACAGCAATCCCAGCTTCCAATCTCTTTCAGGTGGGTCTCATACTCGAAGCTAAACCAGATAGTTTACTCATAACATCAGGCTTCGATTTCGTGCACCTCAGCTCTTGTAGATGGTAAACTTATAGCTTAGTAGTGTGTGAACCAGCCAAAGTGCTTATTTTAAACTTTGTTTAAATTAAACTTGGGTATATAGTATGATGTACAAATCCAGTACAAATCAGCGGCTAAGACGCTGAGCTTGTCGATCGAAAGGTCGGCAGTTCAGCGGTTCGAATCCCTAGTGCCGTGTAATGGGGTGAGCTCCCGTTACTTGTCCCAGCTTCTGCCAACCTAGCAGTTCGAAAGCACGTAAAAAATGAAAGTAGAAAAAATAGGGACCACTTCTGGGGGAAGGTAACAGCGTTCCGTGCGCCTTTGGTGTTGAGTCATGCCGGCCACATGACCACGGAGACGTCTTCGGACAGCGCTGGCTCTTCGGCTTTGAAACGGAGATGAGCACCGCCCCCTAGAGTCGGGAACGACTAGCACATATGTGCAAGGGGAACCTTTACTTTTTACAAATCCAACCATTAACACAAGCCATTCATCTATGCAGCACTGTGTGAATGTCTAGGGGTTTCAAATCATCCGAATCTGGGAATTTCCACATGATATAAAATGTTTTCTACTGCTGAGCGACACATCCACCCACTCCAATGATCCTGCTAAGTTTGTGCTAAAAACTAGACAAATTCAGAAGTCTACATTGACCTGGGTAGAACAGTTAGGCAGCTTTTAAATCTATATTCAACCTAGGGACCATCTTTCCTATCCTAAATTTCTTGCCAGAAGCCAAATTTCACCACTATGATTTCTTCTAGGCACATCTGTATATCCACCGAAGTAACAGAGTAAGGCAAAAAAAAAAAAAAAAGATTAAAAAAGACCCTTTTTTAGTTTTAAGATCCAGAATCGTCTTGTTCAAGGAACATTTTTAAAAAACATTTAGAAAACCGGAGAAAGAAAATCTGAACATATCTGCAATCAGACGATAAGCAGATAATGGAGATAATGCTATTTGATTGTCTGATTATCATTTGATGAAATGCAAACCCATCCTTCTCATTTTACTCTATTTCCCTCTAATTGATTTTTTTCTTCCTCTTCTAGTGATCAAGGTTAATATTTAATTTGTGGAAAGGGATTGTTTTAGGCTAATACGGATGTTTGCTTGTCCCAGATCCAATTAGTTCTTGAGAGAAAAAAGCAAGATAAGAGAGAGGGAGTTTCCCCTGGTGTACTTCCCCAGACTGAGATACCACGAATGTCTTTTGCAGGGGTCCTCAAACTTTCCCTCTCCCTCTCCGTCTCTCTCTCTCTCTCTTTCTGTCTCTCCCTCTCTCCCTCTGTCTCTGTCTCTCTCTGTCTATCCCTCTTTCTGTCTCTCCCTCTCTTTCTCTCTCACTCTCTGTATCTCCTTCTTTCTTTTTCACTCTCCCTCTCTTTCTTTCTGTCTCTCCCTCTCCCTCTGTTTCTCTCTCTCTCTCTCTTTCTCTCCCTCTCCCTCTCCCTCTCTTTCTTTCTCTCTGTGTTCATCTATCTCTCTTTATCTATCTTCTGGAGGCAGGGGAGGTGAAAAACAGGCTGTTTTTGCCCGTTTTTTGGCCTCCTGGGCATCTGTGCACCCCATTTTTCACCTCCCCCACCCCCAGAACATCTCTGCAGGCCAAAATTGTTGGCCTTACCTTTCAATTCCAGCCCGTGGGCCTAGCGAGGGTAAGTCCTGCACTCGGCCAAAGGGTGGGTGGGGCAATGTGGATGGGGCAGCCTCGTGGTCCTATGCGGGCTGGATTAATGGTTTCGGTGGCCCGCGGGCCGTAGTTTGAGGACCCATGGTCTACTGGTATGGATAACATAGGAAAAGGGGATAGTTCCTAGCGTAAGAAATTTGTTAGTGCTAGAACAGGGGTGTCCAAGTCCACTAAGACTTGTGGACTTCAACTCTCAGAATTCCTCAGCCAGCTATTTAGAATTCTGGGAGTTGAAGTCCACAAGTCTTAAAGCTACCAAGTTTGGAGACCCCTGTGCTAGAAGAAGAAAAATTCCCAGGAGAAGATACTACATTTACTCTACTTCTCATTTGTCATGATTCTCCATTCTTAACGGAGCCAGCCCAACTTTTAGATAGAGCACTATTTCTCAACCTCAGCAATCTTAAGATGGGTGGACTTTTAACTCCCAGAATCCCCCCAAGCCGGCATGGGGGATTTTGGGATTTAAAGGTGTTGAGGTCAAGAATCGCTGTTCTATTACAATAATTAGCATTCTTGGACTCCCTACCGTGCCTATTTTTTTGAGCTGGCCAATGTGGAAGAGCTGAATCAATCTTGAAAGCTTCTTCGAGTGAAACTAGCAGAATCGAGGTGGGATTCTGTTGAGTTTCTTTCTTACCTTTGCTTCACCCTCCGGAATTGTTTCTCCAACTCTCTCCTTAATGGTTCTTTCCTATCAAGGTCGTCTCTAATTCCTTTTGCAGTTGATGGCTTGGCCCCAGCTTCTCTCCCTGCCTCAGTCCTACCTAACACTAGGGGAAATCTGCAGGGTAGACTATATAGCTGTAGCACTTAGACTTATATGCCACTTCACAGTGCTTTACAGCCCCCTCTAAGCGGTTCACAGAGTCAGCATATGGCCCCCAACAATTTGGGTCCTCATTTTACCAACCTCGGAAGGACGGAAGGCTGAGTCAACCTTGAGCCTGGTGAGATTCGAATTGCCAAATTGCAGGCAGCTGGCAGTCAGCAGACGTAGTCTGCAATATTCCACTCTAACCACTGCACCACTGTGGCTCTTGCCATTGTCCTTTCCTCTTGATGAAAGGTAGAATGTAAATCTAGTAAGTAATACCCTGTTCTATCAATCTTCTCCTTAAGCCTGTACCTAATTAGCTTATAAATCAATTTCACTAGCATCAAACTGTAAAGCCCATTTCCAAAGTGTATTCAAAGAGTCAAATCTCTGAATATAACACAGCACACTTTTAACGAGGGCAAAAGTTTCCTCTCCTGCCCGTTTTCTCCAGGAAGGGCCTGGTATCCCCTTTTATCTTTTAGGTTACCTTTTAGGTCTTAAATTCCTATCAATTTTAACTGTTTGGGTTTATCTGGGTTATAGGGGCAGGGAAACCTGCAAAGTCATCAAACTAGTATTCCATTTATGGAACCTGTTGTTCATGAGCTAAAGGGGAGGAAGGAAGGGAGGGAGGAAGAAACAAGGGAGGGAGGGAGGGAGGGACGGAGGAAGGAAGGAGGGAGGGAGGGAGGGAGAATGAGAATGAGAATGAGAAGGGAGGGAAGGAGGGAGGGAGATGAGAATGAGAAGGAAGGGAAGGAGGGAGGGAGGCAGAAAGGAAGGAAGAGGGAGGGAGGGAGGGAGATGAGAATGAGAAGGAAGGGAGGGAGGGAGGGAGGGAGGGAGGGAGGGAGGAAGGAAGGAAGGAAGGAAGGAAGGAAGGAAGGAAGGAAGGAAGGAAGGAAGGAAGGAGGGAGGGAGAGAGGGAGGCAGTAGTGGGATTCAAGTAATTAACAACCGGTTCTCTGCCCTAATGATTTCTTCCAACAGCCAGTTTGCCAAACTGCTCAGAAAGTTAACAACCGGTTCTCCCGAAGTGGTGCGAACTGGCTGAATCCCATCACTGGACAGAGGGAGATAAGAATGAGAAGGAGAAGGAGAAGGAAGGGAGGGAGGGAAGGAGGGAGAAAGGAAGGAAGGAAGGAAGGAAGGAGGGAGGGAGGGAGGGAGGGAGGGAAATGAGAATGAGAAGGAAGGAAGAAGTAGAAGGAGGAGGAAGGGAAGGGAAGGGAAGGGAAGGGAAGGAAGGGAAGGGAAGGGAAGGATCTCTCCAATGGGAAACTAAGCCGGAAAAATCTCACCACCTCCCTCGCCCCAACCAAAAGAAAAAAATAAATTAAGTTTGAAGCAGGTTGCCACTGAGACAGAAATAAATCAGCTTAATTCGCCAATGCTCAAGACTGTAACACCGACACTCCTGATTTGGTACCAGCGGCAGTGATGCCACATGCCTCGTGAAAACATTACATCGATAGTGTAAATTATGTGTTTCCATAAGGTCATCCTTTGTGTCATTAGCTTGATGACATCGTGGCATATATGACATCACTTCCCTCCCTCTTTACCTTCCCAGACCTGGGTTAGCTCTGTACCTGAAGGAAAGGGATTGGGGGGGGGTTGTCACATGGACTCTACGAATCCTGTGTTGGGACTTCTTTAGCAGAGGGTTTACCATAAATTAAATACGATAAACTTCCAATTCCCTTCCAACCGCAGTAGTAACTTAGGAATTCAAATGGGTTCCTTCTGCGTCACTGCTTTGAGTGAGCCCGCCAGCGAGGGAGATAATAAACGCTATCGTTAATAGATGCATTTTCTTTTAATTAATTGACATAAGTACTTTAGTCTCCCAGATTTAATGGTTAAGTACATTCATTGCTTGGTTACAGTTAGTGCGGTAAAACTCTTGTTTTTCAAAAGGTTAATCTAAATTTTGTTAGAGGACAGGATACACGTTTTCTCCTCCTAACAGTTTACTAATTTTTTTTTTTTTTTTGCAAAGATAAAACACTGCCGACAGAATGAAACAAAGGCACTCTTAAATAATTACGAGCTCCTGAAGATAAAGGCTCAACTGCTGTTTACAATAACAGTGCAAAAAAAAGTTGCATATTGCAAAGACCACTGACGCTGCTAATGTCGGCCTTATTCCTATAATAGTGGTAGTCCTCAACTTACGACCACAATGGCGCCGAACGTTTCTGTTGCTAAGTGAGACATTTGTTAAGTGGATTTTGCCCTGTTTTACAACCTTTCTTGCCATCGTTGTTAAGTGAACCACTGCAGTTGTTAAGTCAGTGACACGGTTGTTAAGTGAATCTGGCTTCCCCATTGATTTTGCTTGTCAGAGGGTCGCAAAAGCGGATCACATGACCCCGAGACACTGCAATCGTCACAAATATGAACCAGTTACCACGCATCCAAATTCTGATCATATGACTGTGGCAGTGGTGAAATGTCAAATTTGTTACTACCGGTTCTGTGGGCGTGGCTTGGTGGGGAGGTAATATGACTGAGTGGGCGTGGCCAACTTTTTTTTTTACTTTTAAAACCATTTTTTCTACAACCTCTTCGGCTGAAGAGGTTGTAGAAAAAATGCTTTTAAAAGCCTCTGACGATCCCAGCTGAGTTGCCTGATCAGCAGAGGCTTTTTTTCCTTTTAAAAACATTTTTTCTACAACCTCTTCGGCCGAAGAGGTTGTAGAAAAAATGCTTTTAAAAGCCTCTGATGATCCCAGCTGAGCTGTGGGATCATCAGAGGCCCCTTTTTTTTTAACTTTTAAAAGCATTTTTTCGGGCAAAGTGGTTGTAGAAAAAATGCTTTTAAAAATAAAAAAAATTGATGATTGCGCGGCTCAGCTGGGCAATGGGGGGAGGGGCAGGGGGCAGGGATTTTTGCTACCGGTTCTCCGAACCACCCGCCTCCATCGCTACCGGATCCAGCGATCCGGTCCGAACCGGGAGCATTTCACCCCTGGACTCTGGATATGCTGCAACGGTCATAAGTGTGAAAAAATGTTCATAAATCGCTTTTTTCATCGGTCATTAAATGAACTGTTGTAAGTTCGAGGACTACCTGAATACTTAACAGGACTAAAGGATGGTTCTTGCAAGAGAACCATCGAAAAGAGGTTAATTCATCTTAAATTGGATTCTTAAATCTTGCCAAAACCCCGACTCACTCAGGCACACATCTAAATTAATTTCACGTAGTCACCTAAATCGCTTTTCAAGTCACTTGACTTGGGGGCCACCAACTGCTTAGAATTTAGTATAAAATGTTGAGAAATTTCACACCACAGTACTTGGGTAAAAAGAAGGACAGGGATGGAGAACTCATGCAAATTTTTTTAGGATTCTTGGACAAGCTCTCAAGAATCTTTCAGGATCTGGACATTTTTTAAATATTTTGTCTTTCTGGTTTTCTAATTCCTTTAAATACAACAATGGGCACTATTTCAAGAGGCAGTGTTGTCTATGCTGAAGTTTGGGAATATCTTTTTAAGAAAGGATTGAGGTTTTTAAGGGAAATAAATAAAAACAAGTTCTCCATATGGGGCATTACTTAAAGATATTGAATTATTGAGTCTGTCATCTGCACCTCTATAACTGTCTGGTTTGGTTCTGCAACCCAACAAGACAGACAGAGACTTCAGAGGATAATTAGAACTGCAGAAAAAATAATGGCTACCAACCTGCCTTCCATTGAGGACCTGTATACTGCACGAGTCAAGAAGAGGGCTGGGAAAATATTTCCAGACCCCTCGCATCCTGGACATAAATTGTTTCAACTCCTACCCTCAAAACGACGCTATAGAGCACTGCACACTGCACAGACACAAGGACAGTTTTTCCCCGAATGCCATCACTCTGCTAAACAAATAATTCCCTCAACACTGTCAAACTATTCACTAAGTCTGCATTACTATTACTATTAAACTTCTCATCGTTCCTATCACCCATCTCCTCCCACTTACTACTGCATGACTGTAACTTTATTGCTTGTATCCTTACAATTTATATTGTTTCCTAGTATGATTTGATTGCTTATTTGTACCCTATGACTATCATTAAGTGTTGTACCTTATGATTCTTGACGAATGTATCTTTTCTTTTATGTACACTGAGAGCATATGCACCAAAGACAAATTCCTTGTGTCCAATCACACTTGACCAATAAAGAATTCTATTCTATTCCATTCCATTCTTTGTGTCCAATCACACTTGGCCAAATATTCTATTCTGTCCTTGTCCTTGTCCTTGTCCTTGTCGTCCTTGTCCTTGTCCTTGTCCTTGTCCTAGCCCAGGGGTCGCAACCTGCGGCTCTGGAGCCGCATGTGGCTCTTTCACCCCTCTGCTGCGGCTCCCTGTCGCAGGTCGGCTCCACAATTGATACGACTTTCGGTTAGGACAGGTAGAGGGAAAAGGACACCGTGCTAGGAGGAGACTCTATGGTGGGGGAACTGGACTTCCAGTCGGCTCCAGAATTGAATGGGGGACTTCCGGTTAGGACCTTTGTGGCTCTTTGAGTGTTTAAGATTGCCAACCCCTGCCCTAGCCCTAGCCCTAGCCTCATTCCATTACATTCCATATGGTACAAAGACAAAGGTTTTCTCTTTCCTCTCTACTAATATTTGCCTGGGTTTTTGCCCTATCCAGATAGGGCAAAAGCGCTCCATGGCTCAGGAACTGGTTATTTATGGGACCGCCTGCTACCACCAATAGCCTCCCACCGGCCGGTACGCTCCCATAGAGAGGGGCTCCTCCGGGTGCCGTCGGCCAAACAATGCTGACTGGCGGCCCCTAGGGGCAGAGCCTTCTCTGTGGGGGCACCTACTATCTGGAACGAGCTCCCCCCAGAGATACGGAGGATCCCGGATCTGCGCACCTTCCGCCGCGAGCTGAAGACCTTATTATTTCACCAGGCGGGCGTGGCCTAACTTTCTCCCTCTTTTATAAAAGATTTTTAATTTTTAAATATCTTTTAGTATTTTATGTATTCAATTTTAAAATTTGGTTTTAAATAGTTTGGGGTTTTAATTTGTCTTGGCCAAAATTATTTAATTTGATTTTAATTCTACTTTTAAATTTTGTATGTATGTGTTTTATTGTTTGGCTGTGCACCGCCCTGAGTCCTTCGGGAGTAGGGCGGTATAGAAATCAAATCAAATAAATAAATAAATAAAATAGGGGAGCACTGAAAAATAAGAAGGCTGAAAAGCAAGACCTGATATTTAAGCCATGACATATGCATTTTAAAATCAGTTGTAAAGACGTAAATCTTTTCCACCAATGATAAATCAACATTTAGGAAAAAAAAAATAAAATTTGGGGAAACCAGTCATTTATGCAATAGCTTTCACAGATATAAATATGTTTATAAAGTTGCTTATCAAAAAAAAAAAGTTTGGTTCATGAAGCTGAAAAATATAGTTTATTTGACAGGTATATAAATGCACCTATTTATCAATTTTTAAAAACATTTTATTAAAAATGGAGCTACAAGCTGCTATTTCTGTAGAATGGAACCTCTCTCTGGTTTTTTTTTTTTGCCTAGTTCAGGGGTCAGCAACCTGTGGCTCTGGAGCCGCATGTGGCTCTTTCACCACTCTGCTGCGGCTCCCTGTCACTCAAAATATACGTCACAACCGCCAATGTGTGACACCCACCAGCACGCAATTTATTGAGCTTTTCGACCCCCGATAGGCCAACCATGGATAAATCCAAGAAAAGAAAAGTTTCAGAAGAAAACAGAACGTTTAATTCAACTACATATACTAGTTTTTTGGCTGCTCAAGAAATAGTCAGGTAGGGGAAGGGTTTTGTGGCTCCCGGTGTTTTCTTTTCTGTGGGAAATGGGTCCAAATGGCTCTTTGAGTGCTTAAGGTTGCAGACCCCTGACGTAGTTATTAAAAGAAGGCAAACAAAAAATGAATGGCATTGTAGGAAAGTGAAGGACTTTGCATTCTAGCTGTGGAATCCTAAGTGCTGACGTTCAGCCAAGGTTGAGAAACATTGTTCCAAGTCCTTTAAAACTAACAAGTAGGAAATAATTCAGGATACCCCTCATTTCTATCTCTGCCTAGATTCCACTCCATTCATGGAGCCCTAAGAATCTTGCCGAGTTCTCAGAACACAATCATGGTTTTAATCTTGATTACCCAACCCCTTGTTGGGGTTCCGAAAACATACTGAAAAATAAGCTAACCAGATGAATCAGCTCCATACACCGTGCTTAGCTAAAATGCTAGGACTCTTAAGTAGAGTCTTGAGCAGGGGTGGGGCTGCTGGGGGTTCTCAGGGGTTCGCGAGAACCTCTAGCTAAGATTCTGTGCCGTTCAGAGAACCCACAAATCCCACTCCTGACTGGCCCCGCCCACCCCACCCCTTCCCTCCCAGGAGTCCCCACACAGCCTGTTCTGGATGTAGGTAATTGCAGGGCACACACGGAGGCTCGGGGAAGGCGAAAAAAGGGCCTACTGGAAGTTCGGGAAGTTTCCAGCCTCCAGAGGGCCTCCGGAGCCTGGGGAGGCTGTTTTTGCCCTCTCGGGGGCTCGAGCAAAGCCTCCAGAGCCCGGGGAGGGCAAAAGTGTCCGTCCCCCCACTGTAGTGCAGGAGGCCAACTAGGCCACACCCACCATGGCCACGTGCCCCCCCCTCAGCAATCGGGCAGAGAACCCTTCCTAAAATTTTTGAAGCCCACGCCTGGTCTTGAGAGGTTAATCCAAATCTACTAAGGCTAGCATCTTTTTTTTTTTTTTTTTTTACAGTATCCTTGCACCAAAACCTTACACCATTTGTCTTTGATATGTAAATTGGTTGGAAATAAAGCTGGCTTTTTTCTTTTTCTTTTTTTTTTTTAAAAAAACTCTTCCAGATTTCCATTTTTTCCCCTCCACTTTGGTCTGATGTTATGTCTGGAAGGAGAAAGCAGCAGTATCCTTTCACAAGTCTACCATTTCACTTTAAAAAAAAAAAAACTCCATCCTTTTTCCATTCCACCAGTGACCTTGTGTAAAAAAAAACAAAAAAACACATAACAGTTGGGTGGAGATAGCCTTCCACGTAAATTGAGCGTGGGTGAGACAGTCTGGAATTACAGCGCACAGAAAATGATCCGTGGTCCTCATTTATCCGAGAGAAAGTCCATCCTGCAGATCAACCCTTTGTTGTTACGGGCAGCCCATGAAAGCACAAACCTCTTAAGAATTTAGCGTGACGTGTTGAGAAATGTCACGCACCAAGTACAGTAGTTGGGTAAAAAAGGACACTCGTGCAAGATTTTAGGATTCTTGGAGCCAGGAACCTTTCAGAATTTGAACATCTTTTAAAGGTTTGGCCTTTCTGGTTTTTAGAATTAAAAAGGTAAAGGTTCTCCTTGCACATATGTGCTAATTGTTCCTGACTCTAGGGGGCGGTGCTCATCTCTGTTTCAAAGCCGAAGAGCCAGCGCTGTCTGAAGACGTCTCTGTGGTCATGTGGCCAGCATGACTCAACGCCAAAGGTGCACGGAACGCTGTTACCTTCCCACCAAAGGTGGTCCCTATTTTTATTTTTCTACTTGCATTTTTGACGTGCTTTCGAACTGCTAGGTTGGCAGAAGCTGGGACAAGTCACGGGAGCTCACCCCGTTACACGGCACTAGGGATTCAAACCACTGAACTGCTGACCTTTTGAGTGACAAGCTCAGTGTCTTAGCCACTGAGCCACCACTTAATTTAAATACAAAAATAGGCTCCCAGAGTCTTTGATAAGTCCCCGCAGTTCTCTTGGCAAGATTTTGGAGATGATTTTTATTCACTGGTTTGTTTGTTTATTTAATTTATATCCTACCACCGTTATTTTTATAAAGAACTCAAGGCAATGAACATATCTAATATTCCTTTGTCCTCCTATTTCCCCCACAACAACCCTGTGAGATCCGTTGGAGAGAGGGGGGTGGGAGAGGGAGAGGGAGAGGGAGAGAGAGATCCAAAATCACCAAGTTTTTATGGCTTTCCCCTGGTGATTGGCCCAAGTCAACTAACCAGCTTTCATGGTCAAGGCAGGACTGGAATTTATAAATTTGTAGTCTCCTGGTTCCTAGCTTGGTGCCTTTTTTTTTTTTTTTTAATTTGATTTATATGCCGCCCTTCTCCGGAGACTCAGGGCGGCTTACAATGTGCTCAGCAATAGGCTTCATACTTTTGTATATTTATAAAGTCAGCTTATTGCCCCCACAAACTGGGTCCTCAATTTACCTACCTTAGAAAGGATGGAAGGCTGAGTCAACCTTGAGCCTTGGCGAGATTCGAACCTGCAGTAATTGCAGGTAGCTGGTCTTAATAACCGGCTTAATAACAGGGTGCCTTAGACCACTGTACGACCAAGGCCTTGACCTGTAGGAAGTTAGCACCCACCCCACTCCTAGGAAAATGAGAAGTTTTAGGAAATATTAAAAGGGCAGAATATTTCCCCTAAAAGGGAGGCAGAAACTCAGTCCCCACCACCTTTGTCAATGGGCCATTAAGGCCTGGGCCAGTCTATTCTACATAACAAAGATTTACCTCCTTCCGGCCGAGCCATAGTAGGAATTGCCCAAAGCCCTTTCATTACATCATCACCCAGCAAGGCTCAACCAAGCCTAGGACTCGGGACATCCTACAGAGTTGCTCCATGGGAGTCTGACAACCTATCAGGATACAAGCTCAAATTCAAAAGCCCAACGGAGGGCATAAAACCGGGGCACTCTCAGCATCTCTTCCCTTTCCCCCACCCCCGGACCTCAAACCACGTGGTCCAGTGGTGAGATTCAAAATATTTTATTACCGGTTCTGTGGGTGTGGCTTGATGGGCATGGCTTGGGGGGTGTGGCAGGGGAAGGATACTGTAAAATCTCCATTCCCACCCCACTCCAGAGGAAGGTTACTGCAAAATCCCCATTTCCTCCCGATCAGCTGGGACTCTGGAGGCAGAGAATAGATGGGGGCGGGGCCAATCAGAGGTGGTATTTACCGGTTCTCTGAACTACTCAAAATTTCCGCTACCGGTTCTCCAGAACTGGTCAGAACCTGCTGAAACCCATCTCTGACGTGGTCCTGTCCACCATTAAAAACCATCTTTCCAAGCGGCCTCCATATTTCCAGTGTCTTTCTCCCCACTTGGAATTGGACATTTCTTCCAACAGACCCTTAGACCAAGCTGGTTTGGCTATTGTCTTCTTCTGCCTAGGGCCAAGAAAGAAGGACTCACTGACCCAAAATCACCTCCTACCTTCTAATCAGTGGTGAAATGTAAAATTTGTTACTACCGGTTCTGTAGGCGTGGCTTGGTGGGTGGGTGGGTAATGTGACTGGGTGGGCGTGGCCAACTTTTTTTTTTTTTTAACTTTTAAAAGCATTTTTTTCTACAACCTCTTCGGCTGAAGAGGTTGCAGAAAAAAAATGCTTTTAAAAGCCTCTGATGATCAGGCAACTCAGCTGGGATCGTCAGAGGCTTTTAAAAGCATTTTTTTCCCCCTACAACATTTTCGGCTGAAGAGGTTGTAGAAAAAATGCTTTTAAAAGCCTCTGACGATCCCAGCTGAGCTGCGCGATCTTCAGAGGCTTTTTTTTTTTTTTTTTACTTTTAAAAGCATTTTTTCGGCCGAAGAGGTTATAGAAAAAATCCTTTTAAAAGTTAAAAAAAAAAGCCTTTGATGATCGCGCGGCTCAGCTGGGCATGTGGGGGGGGCAGGGATTTTTGCTACCGGTTCTCCGAACCACTCGCTGCCATCGCTACCGGATCAGGCGATTCGGTCCGAACCGGGAGCATTTCACCCCTGCTTCTAATCCAGCACTACCCCAAGCTGCTTCTTGGATGATCTTCTAGAATAGTTAAGTAGCCCTCTTGTGACCTGCAAGAGTCAAATCCAGGGAAGATCTCTCTTTGCTGCCCGGGCTTCTCAGCAACGGATCATTTGGGCCTAAATGGTATTAATGGCACGAAGGCAGTTAATATCTATTTTCCCTGTGCTTCCTCAAATGTAAACAGCAGGTTGAAGGTTGAGCAGATCAGCCCTGAGGAGCAGTGGGGAGAGGAGGAGAAGGTAGCTTGTCTTTTTCTCACTTACATACCAAAACCTGTACTTTTTAAAACTTCCATGATTTTGAACGAGCCCTGACAAACTCAATTTGGAAAGGTGATCTAGAGCAGTTTGAAGTAATAGAGAGGTTTGGGTTTTTTTTTCCCTCCAAGGGCAGCCTTCACTACAGAGGCCTCTTTTGCAAATGGAGGTAGGGAAAAGAATCCCCTTTGCATAAACAAAACAGATGCAGGTTAATTAGCACAATGTTATGTCAACCCTGAGTCAGAGAAATAGGATGCCTTTCAAACAGGAGATAAAATGATTCCATTAAGATTAGTGGCTCTTGACAGATGTATCATCCTGAAGCTGAACAGTGATCTAAGGTGAGGGCCATCAGCTTGTTAGAGGGATTTACACAAAATGTTGAACTAACGTGGTCCAAGATTTAGTGGTTGTATTTGTCCAGCTTCTCTTCTCTTCTCTTCTCTTCTCTTCTCTTCTCTTCTCTTCTCTTCTCTTCTCTTCTCTTCTCTTCTCCTTCCACTTCCCTCCCCTCTTCTCTCTTCTCTTCCCTTCCCTTCCAGCTTCTCTTCTCTTCTCTCTTCCCTCTTCCTTCCCCTCTTCTCTCTTCTCTTCTCTTCCCTTCCCTTCCCTTCCATCTTCTCTTCTCTTCTCTTCTCTTCCATCTTCTCCTCTTCTCCTCTCCTCTCCTCTCCTCTCCTCTCCTCTCCTCTCCTCTCCTCTTCTCTTCTCTTCTCTTCTCCTTTCCTTCTTCCCTTCCCTCTTTTCTTCCATCTTCTCTTCTCTTCTATTCCCTTCCCGCTTCCCTCCCCTCCCCTCTTCTCTCTTCTCTTCCCTTCCAGCTTCTCTTCCCTTCTCTTCCATCTTCTCTTCTCTCTTCCCTTCCCTTCCCTCTTTTCTTCCATCTTCTTTTCTTCTCTTTTCTTCTCTTTTCTTCTCTTTTCTTCTCTTCTCTCTTCCCTTCCCTTCCCTTCCCTCTTCCCTCCCCTCCCCTCTTCTCTTCCCTTCCCTTCCCTTCCCTTCCCCCGAAAAACTAGCTTTTCCAGTTAATTAAGCATTTGGTATACTATGTAGTTTGCTGTAGTGGATAAGGCACCAGGCTAGAAATCAGGAGACCATGGGCCAGTCACTTTCTCTCAGCCCTAGGATGATGGCCAACCACTTCCGAAAAAACTTGCCAAGAAAATGGACATTTTGCAATATCTTTCCCCTGCCACGCCCACCAAGCCACACCACACCCACCAAGCCACGCCCACAGAACCGGCAGTAAAAAAATTTGGATTTCATCGCTGGGCCTTGGATTTTGGACACATTCTTTAAGCCAATATCAGGCACGAAGGATCAGCTCCACGTGTGAAGGTCCAATTAAATTAATTTATTGCTACCTATGCCTATGCACATGAATATTCTTAACCAACCTGCTATGAACTAGAGAAGGGTCAACAGAATTCAAGGTGGGGTTGGAGTTAGTTCACTTGTGGCTATGTAGAGATTCTAGGTTGATCCCTCTTTAAACTCCATCCTCAGGTTCTGCCACTTCCTCTCCAGAGGTGGGATTCACTTACCTTCCCTACCGGTTCGCAAATCTGAGCACATGCGCAGAGGTGGCGCATTATGTCCGGGCAGGTGGGCAGAGCCTCCTGCAGTCGCCACTACCGGTTCGCGCGATCCGGAGGGAAGCGGCTGAATCTCACCACTGTTCCTCTCCTATATTAGTCCATTTGAGCTACCTTGATTTTAAAAATGGTTGCCCTACGATGTTCCGTTTTGCCCACTTGAAGGTTACAGACAGACAAACAGACTGGAGAGTTTTAGTAGTATATAAGATAGCTAATATGTAGTGCAGATTCTTAAAAATATCTGAGAGGCTATAAAAAATTTTAAAAAAGCAAAGGGGTTACACAGTGATCTCATCTGAAGCTTGATCAAATTAGGAGGAAGATTATTGAGTCTGTCATCTGCACCTCTATAACTGTCTGGTTTGGTTCTGCAACCCAACAAGACAGACACAGACTTCAGAGGATAATTAGAACTGCAGAAAAAACAGTTGCTACCAACCTGCCTTCCACTGAGGACCTGTATACTGCACGAGTCAAAACGAGGGCTGCGAAAATATCTACAGACCCCTCACATCTTGGACGTAAATTGTTTCAACTCCTACCCTCAAAATGATGCTATAGAGCACTGCACACCAGAACAACTAGACACAAGAACAGTTTTTTCCTGAACGCCATCACTCTGCTAAACGAATAATTCCCTCAACACTGTCAAACTATTCACTAAGTCTGCATTACTATTAATCTTCTCATCGTTCCTATCGTCCATCTCCTCCCACTTATGACTGCATGACTGTAACCTTGTCGCTGGTATCCTTACGATTTATATTGACTGTTTCCTAATATGATTCGATTGCTTATTTGTACCCTATGACTATCCTTAAGTGCTGTACCTTATGATTCCTGACGAATGTATCTTTTCTTTTTATGTACACTGAGAGCATCTGCACCAAAGACAAATTCCTTGTGTGTCCCATCACACTTGGCCAATAAAGAATTCTATTCTATTCATTATTCTCCTGCAAACTCCAGGAATGGGCTGGGGGAAAAAACAATTACTTTCTGAAATAAGGCAACATTTTCTTTCATTCTTTCTCTTTCGTAGGTTTTATATCACCTTCATAAAAAAGTGAAGAATATTTCCAGGAAGTCAGAGAGATCAAAGAGAAAGGTAAATCCCAAGCAGCAATTACCAAGCATTGTAGATCAGGGGAGATACTTTGTGTTTCACAAAAACTAATCAAAATGTGGTACGTCTGTTTCTATGAGAGATGATGCCTATGGGAGGGAGGGAGGGGGACCTGGTGTGAAGGACAACAATGAGGTGGCAGTTTCCCAGAAAGGAGGGAGCATATTCTAGAAAGGGAGGGGCGGGAGGACAAGAAACAGACCAGCCCAGAAATGATTAGGAGACAGAAAGATTCAAAGAGCCACTTCCTAGGATATATTCATTAAGGTGAGAGTAGTAAGCGTTTAGTCTGGCAAGATTCTGTCTCTTATATGTAAGCAGATAAGAGAACAGAACCCTGGTTGAACCCTTTTGATTTAGTGGTTAAAGCACCAGACTAGAATGCAGGAGACCATAAGTGCCTTGGTAGTACAGTGGTCTAAAGCACCCTGTTATTAAGAACAGCTGCCTGCAATTACTGCAGGTTCGAATCTCGCCAAGGCTCAAGGTTGACTCAGCCTTCCATCCTTTCTAAGGTAGGTAAATTGAGGACCCAGTTTGTGGGGGCAATAAGCTGACTTTGTATAAATATACAAAAAGAATTAAGGCTATTGCTTAGCTCATTGTAAGCCGCCCTGAGTCTCCGGAGAAGGGCGGCATATAAATCAAATTAAAAAAAAAAGTCCTGCCTTAAACCATGAAAGCCAGCTGGGTGACTTAGGGCCAGTCCCCTCTCTCTCAACCCAACCCACCTCACAGGATTGTTGTTGTGGGGAAAGTAGGAAGAGGAAGGGTCACTGGTAGAAATCAATTTTTTTTACTACCGGTTCTGTGGGCATGGCTTGGTGGCAGGGGTGAAATGCTCCCGGTTCGGACCGGATCGCCCGATCTGGTAGCAATGGCGGCGGGTGGTTCAGAGAACCAGTAGCAAAAATCCCTGCCCCCCCCCACATGCCCAGCTGAGCCGCACGATCATCAGAGGCTTTTTTTTTACTACTTTTAAAAGCATTTTTTCTACAACCTCTTCCGACGAAAAAATGCTTTTAAAAGTAAAAAAAAAAAAAAAGCCTCTGATGATCGCGCGGCTCAACTGGGATCGTCAGAGGCTTTTCAAAGCATTTTTTTCTGCAACCTCTTGGCTGAAGAGATGGTAAAAAAAATGCTTTGAAAAGTCTCTGATGATCCCAGCTGAGTTGCCTGATCGGCGGAGGCTTTTCAAAGCATTAGAAAAAATGCTTTGAAAAGTTAAAAAAAAAAAAAGTTGGCCACTCCCACCCAGTCACATTACAACCCCCCCACCACCAAGCCATGCCCACAGAACTGGTAGTAACAAATTTTACATTTCACCCCTGCTTGGTGGGCATGGTGTGGCTTGGTGGGTGTGGCAGGGGAAGGATACTGCAAAATCTCCATTCCCATCCCACTCCAGGGGAAGGATACTGCAAAATCCCCATTCCCACCCCACTCCAGGGGAAGGATACTGCGAAATCCCCATTCAGAGGTAGTATTTGCTGGTTCTCTGACCTACTCAAAATTTACACTACTGGTTCTCCAGAACCTCTCAGAACCTGCTTACTTTCATCCCTGGGATGAAAATCTGGGTGCGTGTTATACTCTGAATGTAGTCCTGCCCAGCCTCGCAAATGGAGACTTCGGAGGCTAAAAGAAGCTTCTGAAAGAAGAATCAGTAAAGGTTCTAACCAATCTATGTTAACAAATCTGGAGAATGACACAATAACCAACAGATCGGAAGAGGTTAATCTACATACCAATACCAAAGAAAGGAGATTGAACAGAGTACAGATAGTCCTTCAGGAAAAAAGCCTCTGAAACAAAGCTTCAGAAAAAAAGCCTCCGAAAGAAGCTTCAGAAAAAAAGCCTTTTTTTCTGAAGCTCTGTTTCGGAGGCTTTCAGAGGCAGAAAAAAAAGCAAGGCACAGAGCTCACAACCAAGGAACCTGTTGCTAAAATTCACCTCTGGAAACAACTGATTGGGGGTATTCCGGGACGCCAATCCACCCACCAATCAGCTTTTTTCTTATTTTCCTTCCCAAAAACTAAGGTGCATTTTATACTCCGAAAAAAACGGTACATAATCCCGGTAGAACCTTTATTGTGCAATCAACTGAATTTTCATGTAAGAAACTCATGGAGGGTGATAACTAGCAATATTTTTTTTTCCCTGTAAGCGAGTCAACGGTTTGTCTTCTCACAGGCATTTAAGGCTAAGGGTTTTCATGCTGTGCATATTTAAAATTTCTGTGAACTGTTGTTTTGCTGTTTTGCAGCCAATTAACAAGATGACTTTGTTTAATCAAAGTTCTTAGCCCAGGTGTGTTTTCAAACAAGGTTTTTAATCAGTTTATCATCCTTTATTCACCAAATATTACAAGTAAACCCAACGTTAATTTGAAATACTGACACAAGGAAGATAAACATACAGTTATAAATAATAGTAAAGTTCCAAATTATTATTTTTTTATTTTTAAAATTGCAAGGAGTTGGCTGGAGGGCTTATTTGTTGGCTGCTTCGGATTAACCATTTTAAGGACTGAGAGCATCCTTCAATACGCATCACGCTTGTAAGAATATAAAAAAAAAAAAGATACAGGGCTTTGCTTGAATGTTTATGATCTCTATCTTAACTTTTTAAACATGCATACCCTTCCCACAGGGGTGGGTTCCACTTACCTTTACTACCAGTTCGCAGCAGGATCACGAGCTGGTTCTTCACTCATGACTGTCTCACCATCCCCACAGTCACAAACATGAGTCACTTACCAACCTTGGCAAAAAAAAGTCATAAAATCAGATGTGAACCACTTAATAACTGCCTTGCTTAGCAATGAAGATTCTGGTCTCAAATGTAGTTCTAAGGTGAGGACCAGGGATGAAATGTAAAATTTGTTACTACCGGTTCTGTGGGCGTGGCTTGGTGGGGGGGGTGTAATGTGACTGGGTGGGTGTGGCCGACTTTTTTTTTTTAACTTTTCAAAGCATTTTTTCTAATGCTTTGAAAAGCCTCCGCCGATCAGGCAACTCAGCTGGGATCGTCAGAGACTTTTCAAAGCATTTTTTTTACCACCTCTTCGGCCAAGAGGTTGCAGAAAAAAAATGCTTTGAAAAGCCTCTGACGATCTCAGCTGAGCTGCGTGATCATCAGAGGCTTTTTTTTTTACTTTTAAAAGCATTTTTTTTTGTCAGAAGAGGTTGTAGAGAAAATGCTTTTAAAAGTAAAAAAAAAAAAGCTTCTGATGATCCTGCGTCTCAGCTGGGCATGGGGGGGGGGTGGGGGGGCACAGGGATTTTTGCTACTGGTTCTCCGAACCACCGGCCGCCATCGCTACCAGATTGGGAGATCCGGTCTGAATCGGCAGCATTTCACCCCTATAGGTAAATCATGCTACCCCGCCCCTCCGAAGCATGCTGCGCCAGCCCCACCAGGCTCACGACCTTACCTTCCCCGCCCCTTACAGGAGTCCCCCTCCCCCGCAGGCCCCATTTTGGCTCCCAGGGGCTGCAGGGAGGCTTGCTAAGGCCAAAATGGGGCATGAGGGGGGTGCCTAGCAAGACTCCCTGCAGCCCCCTGGAAGCAAAAATGGGCTGCAGGGGGGGAGGGGCTTCAAGGGAGAAAGAAACAAAGAAATCCTCACTGTTTAGGGAGATGCCCAGGTGCATTGACCTTGAGTTGAGAGCTTATTGTAAGTCCTGTACTAGCTATCCTTGCTCAGGCTAAGCTACAAAACGTTTTTCCTCACTGTTTGGGGATCCCCAGGTGCCCTAACCTTGAGTTGAGAGCTTATTGTAAGTGCCTGCACTAGCTATCCTTGCTCAGGCTAAGCTACAAGCTTTTCTTCCTCCTACCAAAGACCTTCTGGGATTCTTCACAGGAAGGGAGAAAGGAGAAAGGGAGGGAGAAAGAAAAAAAAAGAGAGAGAGAGAGAGAGAGAGAGAGAGTGGGAGGGAGGGAAGGGTAAACCCTTTTACTCACATTTCATCCTCACTGTTTGGGGATCCCCAGGTGCACTGAGCTTGAGTTGAGAGCTTATTGTAATTGGCTGCTAGCTATCCTTGCTCAGGCTAAACTAATCAATAGTGGAGCTCTAAGAATGCCAGATGATCAATGGGCATGTTTTGAGTTTCAAAACATCTGGCTTTTCTTCCTCGTACCAAAGACTTTCTGGGGTTCTTCAAAGAAAGGGAGAAAGAAAGAAAGAAAGAAAGAAAGAAAGAAAGAAAGAAAGAAAGAGAGAGAGAGAGAGAGAGAGAGAGAGAGAGAGAGAGAGAGAAGAAAGAGACAAAGAAAGAAAGAGAAAGAAAAAGAAAAGGAAGGGGGGGGGAGAGAGAGAATGCAGGTATCTCTTAACAGAGGCTTGAACTTGCCTGAAATTAGATCAAGCCCTGCATCACTTAACCCAATGTATCAGATTAAATTGTTACTGAATTATTTTTGATATATATACTACATTCTCTTGTGTAATTTAGTTATAGTGTAAAACTAGTCTATTATGTCTCAAAATAAAAGGGAGATCAAAAATCCAATTAGTGCCATGTAAATTCTGGAATCCCCAAAGACCTTTCCCATTGTATTTATTAAACAAATTTATATAGCTACCCAAGTCATATACCGTGACTTTGTAACTTTCGTGTTCCTTTCATGTAGTTCTCAATGTGTCCATCTCCTTGCTACTCTCTTTCCTCCACCAAAATTCTATTATAAATAATATTACCACACATTACAGCTCTAATTTTGTGTATTTGCGTCAGTAATTTTCAGAAAAAGATTTATTCCTCTCTTACATAGTTATTTAGAAGTAGCTTCATATGTCAGTTTACTTTTACTATTAAAAAAATAGTAATTTTGTTGCATTAAATGACTGCAAAAGCCTTTTAGCGGTTTCATGTAACAGGAAATATCCAGTAACAATTTTGAAAGTAGCTGTCATAGCCACAAACACCCTCCCCCCAAAAAGACAGAGAAAGAGAGAGAAAGAGAGAGAAAGAAAGAGGAAGGAAAGGAGAGAGAGAGAAAAAAAAACCCCTCTGTGCTATTATTTTTAATTGTTCCATTATTTATCATGTGTTAATATTTTACACTGTCCCTACACCTAGAATTATTTTATTGCCTTTCTTTTGCCCAGGGCTACCACATATTTTTCAGGGATTTACATGCATTCAATGTCTATAGTCCAGAGCATAAATATGTGTGTGTTTATTTTGTACATCAGGTTGCATAATTCCATCTTAATATGTTATTCCTGGTATGTGATGTTTTGTATACATACAGAGAAAGAAGCACTCTTGTAATCTTTGACTTTTAGGCTTGCTGTCAAACTTCAGCCATAATACTAATTACTGTTTTGAACAATATGCACGAATGGCTGTTTTATATGTGAAATTATGACTGAAATATTTCTGCACCTATATTGGTTCTCACTGTCAGGAAGTTTCTCCTTAGTTTTAAGAGAAAAATTAACTTCTCTCTTTATTCAGTTTCCATCCATTGCTTCTTGTTTTGCCTTCTGGTGCTTTGGAAAATACATTGCCTATACATTCTTTCTGGCAGCCCCTTAAAAGCCTGTTGCCTATCACACTCTTGGGCAAAGCATGTGAGCCATTTCCTCCTTTCAGTGGTCCATGAAAGTACATCTATAGTATGTAGATAATAAAGTTGAAAAAAGGTGAACAACATTTTTACAGAACTGTAGATACGTTGAGGCTGTGTGTGACAAGGAATGGTTGGGAAGGGAGGGGCCAGGTGAGGGACCCCTTGAAGTGAGTGACATTGAGTTGGCCACACCTACCCAGTCACATGACCATCAAGCCACTCCCACCGTCACATGACCAAGCCACGTCCACAAAATAAGCCACACCCACAGAACCGGTACTAAAATATTTTAGAACCCATCCCTGGTCCAGATGTTCAGATTCGCGATGAGTTTGCCTACTGAGCTTCTGTTCCATAAAGGGAAGGTCTGTGCAAGTGAGGACACTTTCAGCCCTCAGCATCAGAAGACATTGGTGTCTTTGGCCCAATGATATATGTAGTCCTCGACTTACGACCACTATTGAGCCCAAAATGTCTTTTTTTGCTAAGTGAATTTTGCTCCATTTTCTTTTTTATTTTCTTTTATTGATTTTCTATTAAATACATTTTTAGTGCTTAATAAACATTGTGTTGTCTGGGTATTTAATTTGCTTAACAATACAAATTTACATTCTTAAACTCACTCCACCCCTCTTTTCCAACCATTGGTAAAATAAATTCCATGCTTGATAATATTCCACGTCCTCTTTCTGTTTCATTTTCAATGTCAGTCTATCCATTTCTGCACAATCTTCTTGACTATTTCTTCATCTCCTGCAACCTTCATAAATATGAGCCAGTTATCAAGCATCTGAATTTTGATCATCTAACTGTGGGGATGCGGCAATGGCCATAGGAATGAAAAAGGCCACGTTTTTCTCATCCGTTGTAACAGTCAAATGGTTGTAAGTAACTAATACCACTCTATAAAGCCTCAGTAAGACCACACTTAGGAATACTGCGTCCAGTTTTGGTCACCACACTATAAAAAAGATGTGGAGACTCTAGAAAGAGTGCAGAGACGAGCAACCAGGATGATTAGGGGACTGGAGGCTAAAACATACAATGAACAGTTGCAGGAACTGGCCTGGCTAGTCTAGTGAAGAGAAGGACCAGGATAGCAGTCTTCCAATATTTGAGGGGCTGCCACAGAGAGGAGGGAGTCAAGCTGTTTTCCAAGGTACCTGAAGGCCAGTCAAGGAATAATGGATGGAAACTGAATAAGGAGAGTTTTTAGTATGAGGAAAAAAAATAGAATAGAATGACAGAGTCGGAAGGAACCTCAGAGGTCCTCTAGTCCAGCCTCCTGATCAAGGAGAGATTCAACCTGAAAATAAGGAGGAATTTTCTGACAGTGAGAGCAATCAACCCATGGAACAGAAGTTGCCTTCAGAAGTTGTGGGAGCTCCATCACTGGAGGCTTTCAAGATGGACTGCCATCTCTGTCAGAAATGGTGTAGGGTCTCCTGCTTGGGTGGGGGGTTGGACTAGATGACCTACAAGGTCCCTTCCAACTCTGTTATTTTATAAAGTTAAGGACTACTTGTATCTCATCTGCAAAAGGATGATCTGAGTGCACAGTAACAGCATCATTGAGTCTGTTCCTCATCAAGAACAAAACTATTGAGAGTCCAAAACATCCCTCAAAAAGACTGAGGCAGGTGATAATTCCAAGGAGGCCTCATTCTTCCACTCTGTCTGGATTCCTTTGGCCTCCAGGCCTACTTTTAAAAAAGAAAAACAGGAAACTCAGACACTCCTGCAATTTGATGACTGATGTCATTTAAAATAATTTGCTCTTGTATATGTATTAGACAGCAAATCGGTTTTCCATCAAAAGCATTTTTTCCCCCCCTGGAAAAATTCTGGCCATTAGCTGTTGAGTTCCTCCTCCTATAATATTATGCTCAGCAATACGATAATTATATATTGATGGATATAAATGGGACATAATGCAGGGTTTGTACATTTAACTATAACAGATATAATTGCTACTAGACTGGTTCACTGTAGTAGTTATTTGTCTGTGGAGATTCTTAGTCCTCCAAGTCATGGTTGTCCCAAAGGTGATTTTTCAAAAGGCATCTGGACTTTGTTTTTCCTTGAAGATGTTTCACTTATTTATTTATTTATTTATTAGTCGCATTTTTATGCCGCCCAACTCCTCAGCAGGGTGGATAAAAATCAATGATTTTTTTAAAAAAATCAAAAAAATCAGTTTTTTTTTATTTAAATCGATTTTTTTTTATTTTTATCGAATTTATTCTAATAAAAAACTTTTGGGGTAAAAATCTATCGTAAGATAGTTTTCTATTTAAGATACATAAATAATTTAGTTTATTCAGCATGAAATGGAGCTTAGTTATGTAGCGTGAGGCTGTATATTCTGCAACACTGGGACTATCGGTGAGTCAACAGTGGGCCAAAGGAGTAGCAGAGATGACAGGTGCTCTTTAAAAATTATGATTTAAATCGAGTTGATTTAAATCAAGCCTTTTTACTAGTGATTTAAATCATGATTTAAATTGTGATTTAAATCAACTCGATTTAAATCAAATCCACTCTGCTCTGGGGACTCTGGGCGGCTAACAACAAAAATAAAACAATGTGAACTTCTCATCTAAGAAGCTTCTTCAGTTCTGATTGAATGGTGGAGAATGAAAGAATTTATATTCCTTGCAGTCATCTGGTCCAGGGGTGGGTTCTAATTTTTTTAATTACCAGTTTTGTGGGCGTGGCTTATTTTGTGGGCGTGGCTTGATGGTCAGGTGACAATTATTTAGGATTTAGCAGCGGTACTGGTCTACCAGGCTTTTAACTGCTTGCAGAGCTGTACCAATCTACCCATTTATTTTTTGCAGGCACCGGTCTACCCATTTATTTTTTGCAGGCACCGGTCTACCCATTTATTTTTGCAGGCACTGATCTACTCATTTGTTTTCTTTTAATACTGATCAGCTATAGGGTGGCCCTTTGAAACCCCACGGCAAGAGTTTAAACAGTTTTTTTCCCTCTAGCCATCAGCTGGGACTCAGGAGGCAGCAATAGATTGGGGGTGGGGCCAAATAAAAGGTAAGAATAACATGGGGGGTGCAGAACCGGTTCGGTGACGTCATATCGTCACTGCTACTGGCTCGGTGGAACCGGGAGGAACCCATCACTGATCTGGTTGTTAGCACTCTTTCTGAGAGTCGTTGAGGCCACTTCAGGGGTGAAATGCTCCCAGTTTAGACCGGATCGCCCGATCCGGCAGCGGGTGGTTTGGAGAACCAGTAGCACAAATCCCTGCACCCCCTCCCCCATGCCCAGCTGAGCCACGCGATCATCAGAGGGTTTTTTTTTTAACTTTTAAAAGCATTTTTTCTACAACCTCTTCGACCCAAAAAATGCTTTTAAAAGTTTTTTTAAAAAGCCTCTGATGATCACGCGGGATCGTCAGAGCCTTTTAAAAGCATTTTTTCTATAACCTCTTCGGCCAAAGAGGAAAAAAAACATGTCTTAAAAAACCTCTGGCGATCCCAGCTGAGTTGCGTGATCATCAGAGGCTTTTAAAAGCATTTTTTTAACAACCTCTTCGGCAGAAAATATGCTTTTAAAAGAAAAAAAAAGCCTCTGACGATCAGGCAACTCAGCTGGGATCGTCACAGCCTTTTAAAAGCATTTTTTTTTCTACAACCTCTTCAGCCTTTTGTAGAAAAAATGCTTTTAAAAGTTAAAAAACACTTGGCCACGCCCACCCAGTCACATTACCCCCCCACCAAGCCACGCCCACAGAACCGGTGACCTGAATAGTGCAAATGGGTGTGGAACTTTCTTGGGACTGCTGAAAGGATTGTGTTGTAAGAAGGTTCCACACCCACTTGCACTATTCAGGTGACCCTGAGGGCACAAATAAACCTCCAAGTGGCCTCAACGTCTCTCAGAAAGAGTGCTAACAACCAGATTTAACCAAATTTAACCTTTAAATTTCTTTTAAATTTTACATTTCACCACTGGGCCACTTGGCGGTTTATCTGTGTCCTCAGGGTCACCTGAATAGTGCAAATGGGTGTGGAACCTTCTTACAACAGAATCCTTTCAGCAGTCCCAAGAAAGTTCCACACCCATTTGCACTATTCAGGTGACCCTGAGGGCACAGATAAAACCTCCAAGCGGCCTCAACGTCTCTCAGAAAGAGTGCTAACGACCAGAGACTGCAAGGTATATAAATCCTTCCATCCTTCACCCTTCAATCAGAACTGAAGAAGCTTCTTGGATGAAAAGAGAAACATCTTCAAGGAAAAAGAAGCCCCCGTTGCTTTTTGAAAAAGCAATTTCTGTGGGACGCAGAAATTACTTTGTGGAGGAACTTCAACATGTTCACATTTTCAAATATATCCTCTAGTCTAGGTTGAAGTCTGGAGATGCCTGGTAAAATCCTGTAACTGTATACCTGGTAACGATAAATATACCCACAGATAAACGTGGAAGTGTTCCTCACAGTTTTTCTTAGCCATGTAGACAAACTGCCCTGTCCTGTATTGGACTATGGCAGGGGTGGGCAACTGTGGCCCTTTTACAACCTGTGGACTTCAACTCCCAGAATTCCTGAGCCAGCCAGCCAAGCTTGGCTGGCTCAGGAATTCTGGGAGTTGAAGTCCACAGGTTGTAAAAGGGCCACAGTTGCCCACCCCTGGACTATGGTATCCATCTCTCCTCACCTCACAGCAGGGGTGGGTTTCACTTACCTTTGCTAACGGTTCGCTCGCACGGACACCACTTCTGCACATGCACCGATCATATTTGATGACCCCCGGGCCAGTGGTGTGTTTCAAAATTTTTTACTACCGGTTCTATGGGCGTGGCTTGGTGGGCGTGGCAGGGGAAGGATACTGTAAAATCTCCATTCCTTCCCCAATCCAGGGGAAGGTTATTGCAAAATCCCCATTTCCTCCCGATCAGCTGGGACTCGGGAGGCAGAGAATAGATGGGGGCGGGGCCAGTCAGAATTTTTACTACCAGTTCTTCGAACTACTCAAAATTTTCACTACCGGTTCTCCAGAACTGGTCAGAACCTGCTGAAACCCACCTCTGGTCCGGGCGGGTGGGCAGAGCTTCCTGGCGCAGCTGCTACTGCGAACCGGTAGTAATGTAGTAAGTGATGCGAACTGGTAGTAAGTGATGGATATTGTAAATCCAGCATGCTTGGAAACAACCAGAATCAAAAAGTGTCACATGTAAACTAATAAGCTAACCACGATTTGTAGATTAAAAAAAGAAATGTTAATATTGGTTCATTATTTATTTATTTTATTTTTAAAATTTTTATACCGCCCCCTCTCCCGAAGGACTCGGGGCGGTGAAGAGCCAAGATTAAAAAACATACAATATAAACATTAAAATACATTTAAAACAAAATTAAATCCCTAATGGCTTTCCCCAGTTTAAAACCCCTTACCCATAAAATTATGCTAGCTGAGGGATGCTGGGATTTGAAGCCTGAGTTATTAGTTCATTGGTAGACAAACAGCCAAATAGTAAACAACAGCCTAATCAAGGAACCAACAAAAACATACCACCAAAACTGACAAGGCAAGCCACTTGTGTATAAACAGACAGCACACCACTCTCCCTTCTAGCACTGATGATGTTACCTAGTTGGGTAATAAAATGTCGGCAAGAAAGCAACCAATCTCAGAGAGTCCCAAGGAGCCCACAAGCATGTCACTTAATTTCCCTGAAGATGGATTTAGGGGACAAGATACACAACATCTTCCTTCTGTTCTGAATTCAGTTGAAATCACTCTCGTCTGTGGGGAGAAGCAGTTGCCATCTCTTATAGTAAACCATCAGAGACCTTCACATTACGGTCTCCTTCTTTTCTCACTCATGCCGCCTAAAAATTAAGAAGCCAGTGAGAATTATGTGCCTGCGTGTAAAACAGAAAAACAACAGTGCTCTCTGCTAATTGGCTGGGGGAAAAAAATATTGGCTGGTGAATTTGGCAAGAAATGTTTTATTCTAATTGCCGCAGCGCGAGGCCAGAGGTGTGCAGAGCTACTATTTGAACCGACAGCTTTCAAACCTGGCTAGGTTGTTTTTACACCAGCGGCCTCGTTCCCAGTGTTGTTTTTACCCACAGGCTAGGATCGAGAGGTATTGTGGGGGAAAAGCAACATGACAATATTGGTTCATGCAGGAACAGGAGTGGGTCTGTTGAGTAGTAAAGGCTCTCCATCTTCTTTGGTTGAGATCACTCGGGCAGGAAGGGCTGATACAGAGAGTAGATCAGGTTGGGGACAACAGTGCAAAGAGGGGGTGGGGTGAATCTTTTTTCCCAAAAGCTCTTTTCCAGGGGTGGGCTGCTGGGGGTTTGCAGAAGTTCATGAGGGTGTTGTGGCTCCGTTACATGAGCCTGTGTCATCGGCAGGAGAGGACTCTGAGAGTGAAGAAGAGGAGTTGGCAAGGCCTCCCTCTCCAGGACCCTCCTCTCTGGCAATGCCTTCGGTGTCTGCCAAAGGGCAAGATATAGGGCCGGGGCCAAGCACGTCCACACAGCCACAGATGGACAGTGATGAGGGTAATGAGTCTTGGCTGGATCCACGCCAGCGTCGCAGAGATAAGCGCGTGCAACAGAAGAAAAGGCGTGCCCGAGATTAGGCTGAGTCACTGGACCACACCCCACAGGATATAAAAGGGAGTGTGGTGGCCAGTCAAACCTTGTGACAAACAAAGCTGAAAGCTTCCACGCTATTCTGCATTGCCTGACTTTTGCTATAAGACTTAGCTAGATATCTCTGGACTTGATTAACTCCGTAATTATTGAGCTGTTTCTTTTGCTGTATCAGAAGTGGGGAGAAGTTATCTCTCCTCTTCGTAAATAATAAACTCTTGGCAGGCAGCCACTAGGTTGTTGCCAAGTTCCGTTATCTTAAGGAAAAGGATTTTGCCGGCTGGTTTGGTCTTTAACTCTTGAACGTCTGTTGGTGTGTGTGCGTGTGGTTGAGGACAGAACAGAGGGCCTCTAGCTAAGATTCTGTGCAATTCGGAGAACCCCCAAATCCCACTCCTGGCTGGCCCCTCCCACCCTGCCCCGCCCCTCCCAGGAGTCCCCACGCGGCCCATTTTGGATGCAGATAAGTGCAGGACGCACGTGGAGGCTCAGGGAAGGCCAGAAATGGGCCACCTGGAAGTTTGGGAAGGCCGGAAACGGGGCCGTTTCTAAGGTGACCAACTTTTCTACAATGAGGAGGAGGACACAAATAAATTGAAGAAAAAAAAATATTCACTGAGAAAGAAGTGAATCTAACGCGTGCGTGTGTGCCGTGTCGTGTTTCATAAGAAGTAAACAAAGCCACTTGCGTGTGGCGCACTCTTGCACGCGGCGCTCTCTCTCAAAACAATACTCCTGTGCGGAGCACATGCGTCTCATTATCGCGTCTCCCCGCACTGTACCGAGCCTTGACGAAACGTCATGTCAAATACAAATACGTCATATCGCACGCAACGGATCGGATCGGCATCAATCGAATACGGAGATTTACAGATTAGTCTTCAAATATCGAAAAGGAGGACATGTAGGAGGACACTTTTCAAGAGAGGACAGAACTTACAAAAGAAGGACTGTCCTCCCTAAAGGGGGACGATTGGTCACCTTATGTTTCCGGGCTCCAGAGGGCCTCTGGAGCCTGGGGAGGCTGATTTCGCCCTCCCGGAGGCTTGAGGAAAGCCTCCGGAGCCCGGGGAGGGAAAAGCGCCCCCCCCCCAGCGATGGTGCAGGAGGCAGACTAGGCCACACCCACCATGGCCATGCCCACCCAGCAACCGGACAGAGAACCCCTTGCTAAAATTTTTGAAGCCCACCCCTGCTCTTTTCCCTTTTGCATCTTCTCGCCTTCCCAAATATCAAGTTGCAGAGAAGGAATCCATCTTTTCTTTCCAAAGGTCTAAATTCATCATTTGCAGAGGCTGAAGACAGAAACCTGGGCTTGTTAGCTTTATTACCGAGCGCTTACTCATCATAAACAGATGGCCTCCTTGGACAATGCTATCATCTGCCGGGGCAGGATTGTGACATACGAATTCCAGATCAGACTCCAGGGATTTACAAATAAGGAAGGGATTTAAAAAACATCAGATCATTTTTGCCCGTTTAGTCTAGTATTGCATATTCTGGCTGGCCGTTTTATTTAAAGATTTTAGCAACAGAAGGGTCTTTTACAGGCAGGTCTAAAAGGTTGAAATCAGGGGTGAAATGTAAAATGTGTTACTACCGGTTCTGTGGGCGTGGCTTGGTGGGAGGGTGGGTAATGTGACTGGGTGAGCATGGCCACCTTTTTTTTTTTTTAACTTTTCAAAGCATTTTTTCTAATGCTTTGAAAAGCCTCTGCCGATCAGGCAACTCAGCTGGGATTGTCAGAGAGGTTTTTTAAAAAATGCTTTGAAAAGCCTCTCTGTCGATCAGGCAACTCAGCTGGGATCGTCAGACACTTTTCAAAGCATTTTTTTTACATCCTTTTCGGCCAAGGGGTTGCAGAAAAAAATGCTTTGAAAAGCCTCTGAAGATCCCAGCTGAGCCGCACGATCATCAGAGGCTTTTTTCTTTTTTTTTTACTTTTAAAAGCATTTTTTCGGAAATGCTTCCGAAAACCTCGGAAGAGGTTGTAGAAAAAATGCTTTCAAACGTTTTTTTTTTAAAAAAAAGCCTCTGATGATCATGCGACTCAGCTGGGATCTTCAGAAGCTTTTCAAAGCATTTTTTTTTACATCCTTTTCGGCCAAGGGGTTGCAGAAAAAAATGCTTTGAAAAGCCTCTGAAGATCCCATCTGAGCCGCACGATCATCAGAGGCTTTTTTTTTTTTTTTTACTTTTAAAAGCATTTTTTCAGAAATGCTTCCGAAAACCTCGGAAGAGGTTGTAGAAAAAATGCTTTCAAACGTTTAAAAAAAAAAAAGCCTCTGATGATCATGCGACTCAGCTGAACATGGGGGTGGGGGCAGGGATTTTTGCTACCGGTTCTTCAAACCACCCACCGCCATCACTACCGGATCGGGTGATCCGGTCCGAACCAGGAGCATTTCACCCCTGGTTGAAATAGCGGCCAAGTGGCCTGGATGAACGGTTGTAATTTGAGGAGTAATCGCAACGAACATCAGTTCGTTTGGTTTGTCTGTTGGCCAAGGTTACACTGCAATCTGCCCCAAGATGTGGCTGTGTCTGATTCTGATCGCTTTCTCTGGAATTTCTCTGCCAGAAGGTCTCTTTCCTCCATCACCTCCCACCCTTCCTCTTTGCCATTTGCGTGGCAATTATTTAGTCAGAGTTACCAAAACAAATCTCAAGGCAGAACCACTGAAAGCTATTCAACAAATGACTCAGAGGTTCTGGGTTTTCTTCCACCCCCCCTTCTCCTCCCGCCCCCCCCCTCCAGCCAACCACTGAATGCATTCAGGACAAAATACTTTGCTTTCTGGACGTAACCAAGAGCTGTGTAATTAGAGTATTTTCAATAGCACTTTAGTCCTGGAAGTGCTAATGTAGGGCTGGTACCTCTGCGGTAAAGTTTGGGTGATGAATCAAATCCAGACCTGACCATAATTGTCAGCTCCCAGAAAGTAAGTAGTGTTAAAAGGACAGTGCAGATAATAGCTTTCTATTGAACAGGGATGTTCAATTTTTTCCCCTCTCCAAATTTGTCAAGGGCTAAGATGTGTGTAGCACGTGCGTGAACCGCAAATGAGCTCACCACATTTTCGTCTAACGTACGACGCAGACGCAAATGGTGGGGCGGGGGTTGGGTGGGATGAGATCCTGCTTCAGTGTGTCAAGTCAAGCCAGACAGTAGGGTTACTTAAATAAACCGCAATTGGGTTCAACTAACTTTGCACGGTGTTGTGTGAACATAGTCGGTTCCTTCTGAATGTATTGATAGTGCTCTTTAGAGTGTTCTGAAGCAGGGGTCACCAATCTTTCGGACCTCAGGGACCACTAAATTCATAATTTTAAATCCCGCAGACCACTAATATGATCTGCCTAATGACCGGCTGGGTGGGCGTGGTAAGGTGGTCATGTGACTGGGTGGGCGTGGTTAAACTCACTCACATTGAGGGGCGCCTTGCCAGCCTCTACTCGCTACTCCTCGCCTGCCTGCCTGAGCTCCTTAGGGCCCCAAAAGGAAGCAGTTGTTGGAGCTAAGCAGCCACCACGAGAAAGAGTTGGCAAAACAGCTGGCTCAGTTCAAATTGGATCTGACCTAGAAGGAGGCTCAGCAGAAGCATTTCACTAAAGACTAGAAGCGTAGGCTTTCCAAGCAGAGGGAAGACCTGCGGGAGTGCAAGGCCAGGTACCTTGAGGTTCAGCAGGCTGAGATGGTCAGCCAGTTCCAGGCCATGATGCAGTCCCACTGGAACGAGGCCCTCTGGCTCTTTGCCACCAGCGGTACTTCCCTCCAGCCTTCGCCCAAAGCCCCACACCAGGAGGCTGAAGCAGACCCGAAATCAGAATTTCTGCCTCCCTCCGACCCACACAAAAAGACCCCGAAGGGGGAGACTCTCAGCAGCAACACAAATGTTCATTGCACATATCTGATCCAGGGATCGTAGGTTGAGGACCCCTGATTTCATGCAATATAAAAAATGCAAATAATGTTTCTGTGGACCACCAACATTTTCTTGTGGACCACCAGTTGGTGACTGCTGTTCTAAAGAGCCATGGAAGAAAAGGTGCTGCACAACAGCCAGACAACTCAGGGTGTTTCATTCACTACCATTTCTTTGGAGCTCCTGGCAAGTTGAAGAGATGTGGGTTGGTCTATCTTTTTCTCGTTAACTCTCTTAATGTTTATTCAATAAAATATTTCGGGTGCTTCACCTTGGTTTGAGTCTACTACAGTCTCCAAATCCTAAAAAACCTACTAACCGCAGATGTCCACCAGTGCCAAAGAGGTGTCATATTTTCAAACTTCGCATTAAGAGCCGAGGTGGCGCAGTGGTTAGAGTGCAGTACTGCAGGCTACTTCAGCTGACCGCTAGCTGCAGTTCAGCAGTTCAAATCTCACCAGCTCAAGGTTGACACAGCCTTCTATCCTTCCACCAGGCTTAAAGTTGCCAAGGTTGGAGACCCCTGTTGTAGAAGGTCAAGCACTCTTTAAAAGTCAACAGAAAGTCATCAACTATAGAAGGGAAGAGGATGTGAACTCTCCAAGGTCCTTAAAACTTTAGAGTTCTGTTTAATAAACAGGCCCATTTGGGGGAATCATGGAATACATTAAACAAGTGTTTGTGAAACTGTTGGAAGAAAATATCCATCTGGGTTCAGTTCCAAGTGGGGAAAAAGACACTGGAAACATGGAGACGGCTTGGAAAGATGGTTTAATGGTGGACAGGATCACATGGTTTGAGTTCCTGAGCAGAAAAAGGGCCGAGATGCTGAGCGTGCCTTTGTTTTATGCCCTCTCTGAGCTTTGAACTTCTTGGGGCCCCAAAAGAGTATCCTGATTGGTTGTCAGACTCCCAGGGGGTGGAGGTCTTAGCTAGCCTTGCTGGCTGATGTAATCTTCCCAGGTGCCATGAGGTGAGTTCTGTTGCTAGATGGGTTCATTGTGTTGCAGATGATGGTCCATTGACAAAGGTGGAGGGAATGAGTGAGCTTGGCTGAGGCCTTAATGGCTCATTGACAAAGGTGGGGGGAGGCAGGAAGCTGCTTTGTCTTTAAAACATGTTTCTCCATTTCTCATCCAGGGAAATATAATATTCTGCCTTTTTATTATTTCCTAAAATATTTCATTCTTCTAGGAGAGGGGTGGGTGCTAACTTCCTACAATACTCAGGAGCCTGAGTGGCGTAGGAGGCTAATGCCTCCTACTGAGGCAGCATTTAACATCCAGCTGCCTGCAATTACTGCGAGTTCAATTCTCACCAGGCTCAAGGTCAACTCAGCCTTCCATCCTTTCTAAGATGGGTAAAATGAGGACCCAGTTTGTGGGGGCAATAAACTGACTTTGTATAAAATATACAAAAGGATGAAGGCTATTGCTTAACACATTGTAAGCCTCCCTGAGTCTCCGGAGAAGGGCGGCATATAAAAATAAATAAAAAATACTCAGCAACTTTAAGATATGTGGATTTCAGTTCCTAGAATTTCCAGTCGGCATGCTGTCCACACATCTGAACGTTGCTGGGGAAGGTGAGAGATATTGCATTAAACAGTAAGATGAACAGATTGGATTCACAGACAGAAGTGTAAAAAAACCCTAACTCAAGTTATCACTAATTGAGTTTATCACACTGTGAGAATCTGTCTGCTAGATGTGAAATCAACCTGCTTAAGCATGTTCTATGAATCCAATCTTAGTAAGCGACTGTTCCGTAACTTTTAAAGATTTTTATCCTATCCCTCATTCATTCAGGGCTTCAAGCCAGTGGTACTCAATGTCCTGTCCTATTTTTCCTTACAATGTAATAAAATAGGTTGATTTGCTAGGGAGCGATTGGCCCAAAATCACCCAGTGAAATTGTTTGGTTGAGGGGGAATTAAAACTGAACTCTCCCCAATTCTAATCCAACACCATAACTACTGCACAACACTTAAATTTATCTTTCTCTGTGTATATGTGTGTGTGAGAGAAGGGAGGGAGGGAGAACGACAGACTGAGATTTCTTGATGGCTTCACGTCAGGACTGTAAGCACTGCCAGGAATACAATTAAAACAGCAGAACAATTAAACAAGAAACAAGAAAACAGTGGTGGGTTTTTTTCCAAAATGAAAATGTTCAAGCTCATTTGACGGATGAGATCACTTGCGATATTAATCTCCCAACTCTCTGTAGCAAAAATAAAATTATGTTTGCTGTCAATCTGTTACGAGCCCAGTTTAAGAATTACTTTTTTTAAAAAAAAAAACCTTTTGATGGCTGTCAGGTTGGAAACAGTTGAATGTTGGCAATCCGACTGTTGCCCATCGCTTGAGATATAGTTAAACAAAGCTTGGCATATGCCCATGATGGCGAACCTATGGCACCCGTGCCAGAGGTGGCACGCAGAGCCCTCTCTGTGGGCACATGCACCATCACCAGCTGCTCTTCTGGTTTCTGAAAAACGGCCTGAAAATGGCTGAAAAATGGGCAGAAAACAGCTCAGAAAATGGCCAGAAAATAGGCCCCAAAACAGCCTAAAAATGTCCCCTAAAATGGCTGGAAAATGTCCCCAAAAAGATCCCAAAATGGACTGAAAACACCTCAAAAAACGACAAAAAAAAAAAAACAGGCCAGGTTTTTTGGGGGGCCAAAAACAGCCTGGAAACTGCCCAAAAAGGGCCTCAAAACAGCCCGAAAAATGACCTGAAAATGGCCCAGAAAACAACCTGAAAATGGCCCCAAAAATGGCCAAAAAACCAGTGTGTATGTGCTGGCCAGCTGGTTCAAGGTTCTGGCACTCTGGCGCGCGCAGATGCATGCATATTCCGGTTTGGGCACTCGGTGCCAAAAAGGTTTGCCACCACTGGCATATGCCACCTTTGTAAAAAAAAAAAAATGATGATGTGCGAGTTGCAGTTTTCACAGTTTGTCTCTCCAAAATTTCTTTCCTTGCAGACGGCGCAAACTGTCCTGCTGGTTGTTGCCGTCTTCCTGATCTCCTGGCTCCCACACCACATCATCACAATGTGGGCCGAGTTTGGGCAGTTCCCCCTGAACAATATCTCCTTCACCTTCCGCATCATCTCCCATTGCTTGGCCTACGGGAACTCCTGCATCAACCCCATCATCTACGCTTTCCTCTCGGAGAATTTCCGCAACGCCTGCCGTCAAGTCTTCACTTGCAAGTTCCTCCTTCAGCCGGCCCCTGCGGACAAGCTGGTGAGAGTTCGCATGGAGAATTTTTCCACCACTCACTCCACAACCAACGTGTGAAAGGGAAGCCGAAGCTCAAAGTAGTACGGGAAGAAAAGCAAACGGGTGGCCATGCAAAAGTGATCAGAAATGGGTTTATCTTGGGAAAGCTGGCCTGAGCAGGCCATTCATCATGTTCCTCAGGGTGATATTACCCATCCATCATATTTACCATGGTGATATTATTCATGAGTCAGGTACATAATTATTAAATTACCCATCTCTCATGCTCACCATGGTTATATTACCCATCCCTGATATTCACCATGGTGATATTACCTATCCACCATGCACACCACGATTATATTAGCCATCGCTCATGCTCACCATGGTTATATTACCCATCTCTCATGCTCACCAAGGTTATATTACCCATCTCTCATGCTCACCAAGGTTATATTACCCATCTCTCATGCTCACCATGGTTATATTACCCATCTCTCATGCTCACCATGGTTATATTACCCATCTCTCATGCTCACCAAGGTTATATTACCCATCTCTCATGCTCACCATGGTTATATTACCCATCTCTCATGCTCACCAAGGTTATATTACCCATCTCTCATGCTCACCAAGGTTATATTACCCATCTCTCATGCTCACCATGGTTATATTACCCATCTCTCATGCTCACCAAGGTTATATTACCCATCTCTCATGCTCACCATGGTTATATTACCCATCTCTCATGCTCACCATGGTTATATTACCCATCTCTCATGCTCACCAAGGTTATATTACCCATCTCTCATGCTCACCATGGTTATATTACCCATCTCTCATGCTCACCATGGTTATATTACCCATCTCTCATGCTCACCAAGGTTATATTACCCATCTCTCATGCTCACCATGGTTATATTACCCATCTCTCATGCTCACCAAGGTTATATTACCCATCTCTCATGCTCACCAAGGTTATATTACCCATCTCTCATGCTCACCACGATTATATTAGCCATCGCTCATGCTCACCATGGTTATATTACCCATCTCTCATGCTCACCAAGGTTATATTACCCATCTCTCATGCTCACCAAGGTTATATTACCCATCTCTCATGCTCACCATGGTTATATTACCCATCTCTCATGCTCACCATGGTTATATTACCCATCTCTCATGCTCACCAAGGTTATATTACCCATCTCTCATGCTCACCATGGTTATATTACCCATCTCTCATGCTCACCAAGGTTATATTACCCATCTCTCATGCTCACCAAGGTTATATTACCCATCTCTCATGCTCACCATGGTTATATTACCCATCTCTCATGCTCACCAAGGTTATATTACCCATCTCTCATGCTCACCATGGTTATATTACCCATCTCTCATGCTCACCATGGTTATATTACCCATCTCTCATGCTCACCAAGGTTATATTACCCATCTCTCATGCTCACCATGGTTATATTACCCATCTCTCATGCTCACCATGGTTATATTACCCATCT
The DNA here is from genome assembly GCF_059756535.1 of Pantherophis guttatus. NCBI lineage: Eukaryota > Metazoa > Chordata > Lepidosauria > Squamata > Colubridae > Pantherophis > Pantherophis guttatus. The sequence goes on from NC_142073.1 coordinate 19,345,481, forward strand.
CTCATGCTCACCAAGGTTATATTACCCATCTCTCATGCTCACCATGGTTATATTACCCATCTCTCATGCTCACCAAGGTTATATTACCCATCTCTCATGCTCACCAAGGTTATATTACCCATCTCTCATGCTCACCATGGTTATATTACCCATCTCTCATGCTCACCAAGGTTATATTACCCATCTCTCATGCTCACCATGGTTATATTACCCATCTCTCATGCTCACCAAGGTTATATTACCCATCTCTCATGCTCACCACGGTTATATTACCCATCTCTCATGCTCACCACAGTTATATTACCCATCTCTCATGCTCACCACGGTTATATTACCCATCTCTCATGCTCACCACGGTTATATTACCCATCCCTCATGCTCACCACGGTTATATTACCCATCCCTCATGCTCACCACGGTTATATTACGCATCTCTCATGCTCACCACGGTTATATTACCCATCTCTCATGCTCACCACAGTTATATTACCCATCTCTCATGCTCACCACGGTTATATTACCCATCTCTCATGCTCACCACGGTTATATTACCCATCCCTCATGCTCACCACGGTTATATTACCCATCCCTCATGCTCACCACGGTTATATTACGCATCTCTCATGCTCACCACGGTTATATTACCCATCTCTCATGCTCACCACGGTTATATTACCCATCTCTCATGCTCACCACGGTTATATTACCCATCTCTCATGCTCACCATGGTTATATTACCCATTTCTCATGCTCACCATGGTTATATTACCCATCTCTCATGCTCACCATGGTTATATTACCCATCTCTCATGCTCACCATGGTTATATTACCCATCTCTCATGCTCACCACGGTTATATTACCCATCCCTCATGCTCACCACGGTTATATTACCCATCCCTCATGCTCACCACGGTTATATTACGCATCTCTCATGCTCACCACGGTTATATTACCCATCTCTCATGCTCACCACGGTTATATTACCCATCTCTCATGCTCACCACGGTTATATTACCCATCTCTCATGCTCACCATGGTTATATTACCCATTTCTCATGCTCACCATGGTTATATTACCCATCTCTCATGCTCACCATGGTTATATTACCCATCTCTCATGCTCACCACGGTTATATTACCCATCTCTCATGCTCACCACGGTTATATTACGCATCTCTCATGCTCACCACGGTTATATTACCCATCTCTCATGCTCACCACGGTTATATTACCCATCTCTCATGCTCACCACGGTTATATTACCCATCTCTCATGCTCACCACGGTTATATTACCCATCTCTCATGCTCACCATGGTTATATTACCCATCTCTCATGCTCACCATGGTTATATTACCCATCTCTCATGCTCACCATGGTTATATTACCCATCTCTCATGCTCACCATGGTTATATTACCCATTCCTGATATTCACCATGGTGATATTATCCATCCATCATGCACACCACGGTTATATTACTCATCTCTGATATTCACCATGGTGATATTACCCATCCATCATGCTCACTATGGTTATATTACCTGTCATGGCCACCATGATGATATTACCCATCTGTTATGGTCACCATGGTTATAGTACTCATCCGTCATGGCCATCATGACAATATTACCCATCCGTCTTGTTCACCATGGTTATGCTACCCATTCTTCGTTGTCACCACTCTGACTTTTTCAGCCCTAGTCCATTCGTGGCTTAGAAAGGATAACGAGCTGCTTCTCATATTGCCTGAAGGGAAAGTTCCAATGTTCTGGAAGGTACTAATTTCTACCTGCTGCCTGCTACTGAAAAAGGCAGTGAAAAGGAGACCCCCAGCACAGCAAGCTCTCTTAAGGTGGCTGCTACCAAGCCCTAGAACCCTTCAGCTCACAGAAAGCATCTCGGTTTTTTTTTTTTTTAGGGTGACGGTTGGTGCTTTTGTGTGTGCCACTACTTTTCAGAAAGTTTGCACCGAAGTAAAACCCTCTGTGCATCAAATCGTGCAAGGTTGCGAAGCTTTATCTTGCTTTGGAAAAATTGATTTTGCACTTTTCATTATTGATATGTGTTAATTTATTCTGCAGTCATGGAAAGAACAAGAGGGACCATGGCACTTTGCTTTTTGCTGACTGTCTGAAATCTATTTCAGCCACCACCCTGTCTTGGTCTGAATATTTTCGAGAATTTCATTGCAACCCAGAGAACTAAAAATGTAAAGAGCATTGTACGTTCAGGAACGGTGCAAATTCCAAGCTGTCTTAAACAGAAAAAGTATATTATAATGCGTTGTTTTTTTGTGTATGAAAGAAAGACCACTGCTTTCTAATTTGCAACTAGCCATCCCTCCCCGAAGTTCATTGGAATGTAAACAAAATATGGAGAAACACCCCTAATGAACGAAGCACTGCCGGATACTCTGAAATTAGGAACTGCTGGAGAACTGTCAAACTATGCAGCACAAAGGACACAATTTGAGGGTTTCCACACCAAATGCAGTCCCTCCATGCCCTGAAAGTGGTTTACCTAGTAGCCCTTCAAAATCGGGGCAGCTGCTACCTTGAGCTGCTTCCGGATGCATGGATAACTCCCAGAATCCTCCATCAAATAATGCCTTTGTAGAGATATCATAGAGCTGAGATTCACGTATCTGCGGGAACATCCCGACTTGGATAGGAAGGAAGACATGATGAGAAGCGATGGTACTAATTGGGTTATTTCATTTTGATTAACTGTCATAGTCAATGAAATAACATGGTTTAGATCAGAGGTGGTATTCAGCCGGTTCTAACGAACCTGTAGCAGAAAGTTTGAGTAGTTTGGAGAACCGGCAAATACCACCTCTGGCTGGCCCCACCCCCATCTATTCACTGCCTCCTGAGTCCCAGCTAATTGGCTGGATATTCTTTTGTTGCCCTGCACAGGAAAACGGAGCTGGAAAGCGGGTTAGTGGGGTGGGGAGGGAATGGGGATTTTGCAGTATCCTTCCCCCAGGAGTGGGGAGGGAATGGGGATTTTGCAGTATCCTTCCTCCAGGAGTGGGAAGGGAATGGGGATTTTGCAGTATCTTTCCCCTGCCATGCCCACCAAGCCACATCCACCAAGCTACGCAATGCCCATCAAGCCACACCCACAGAACCGGTAGTAAAAAAATTTGAATCCCAAGACTGGTTTAGATCCTGGGTCTGTCGCAGGGGTGGGTTCTACTTACCTTTACCACCGGTTCGCAACAGGATCGCTCGCGCACCTTGCTTCTCCGCATGCGCAGATCACTGATGACGACATCCAGGGCAGTGGGCGGGGCCTCCCGCCGATTTTACTACCAGTTCTTGCGAACCGGTCCATACCGGGGGCAACCCACCACTGGTCTGTCATCTTTTGGGGAAGAATGCTTGGCACATCGCTGGAAGTCTACGAGAAGACCTTCTCTGGAAGAACGTAGATGAGCTGTAGTTGCTCAGGTGCCGAGCAAGATGGACCACAGCAATCCATGATGAATCATGAACTCTGAATTTCCTTTTTTTCACCACTAGATCATACAAGCCTTCAGACTGGATCCAACAGCTTGGAATGGAGACATGTTCTTTCCCCCCCACCCCCAGCATTTAAACTGTGGGTTGTCCACATGTGGCCAAACACCATCTGTGTGTAAAGGAAATTCCATCTGGGAAAACTGAAGTTTAAAACTGAGCCTCAAATGCAGTTTACCACACTTGGTTGCAAGTTCCATCTAGAACAGCATAAAGACAGATGAGAGAGTGTGCTTTTATACATAACACAGACACTTCAGTTTGGCCAGATTTAGAACTGCGGTTATTATAGTATTATCTTTGAAACATTGAAGAAGTCAAGATGTATTTTTCTGTTCAAAGCTGAACACTGCAGCGTTGGTTAATGTTTGTGTCCGGATATGGTTTTGTTTGGTTGTCAAAGTTACTAATTGTGTATTGTTGAAACCCTTAGTTTAGAAGCCAGTGAGAATCCATTGTTCTTGTATCGCACTACTGATGTAAGATGTTAAGTAAAGCATTACTGATTACTTTTACTGTGATGGGAAAAGAACCGTGTGCATCTCGTCTATCTTTGCAAATTGGAGCACATTGCATTAAAAACGTCCCGTTTCTCAGCTGCTAAACAGTTACTATTCTGCTTGTCGGCAACGCTTACTATGGTCTGGTCCAGCTGAGATATTGGTTCGATTCACATGGCAGTCCAAGTCATAATGTGGCTTGTTTATTGTTGGCTTATCATGCTAAGTGAATCCAGCCATGATGGCTTGTAAATTGTGTTTTATGTTACACAAGTCCAGTCAATGGCAGAGTTGCCTCCTCCCTCGGCAAACTGTAACTGGGTCAGCATTGTGAAAATCAAGGTACAGGCAGTCCTTAATTTTATGACCATAGAATTAAGAATACGGTTGGAAGGGGCCTTGAAAGTCTTCTAGTCCATGGCAAGAAATCCTGTACATTCTCAGACAAATGGCTGTCCAATCTCTTCTTAAAAGCCTCCAGTGATTAAAAACCCACAACTTCTGGAGGAAAGCTGTTCCATTAATTGCCCTCATTATCAGGAAATTTCTCCTTAGTTTCAGGCTGGATCTCTCTTTAATGAATTTCCACCGATTACTTCTTGTCCTGCACTCAAGTGCTTTGGAGGATAGGTAGATCCTGTCTTCTCTGTGACAGCCCCTCAAGTAAGACCATAATAGGAATGATAACATTCGTCGTTAAGGGATGAAATCCTTAAGCAAGGCATTGCATGACCCCACTCGATTTTATGCCCTTTCCCCCCCCCCATGAGTATTAAGTGAATCACCATGTTGTTAAGTGAGACATCATGAGACTGTGACTTCTGACCTTTTCTGCTGGCTTCCCCATTGACTGCGCTTGTCAGAAGCCAGCTGAGAAATCGCAAATGAGTTACGTGACCAGAGAGATATTGCGACAGTCATAAGTGTCTGATGTACTTTTTCAGCACTGCTGTAACTTTGAATGGTTCCTAAACAAATGGCTGTAAAGTCGAGGACTACCTGGAAAAAGAATTTCTAACCTGCTCAGGCAGGTGTAAAATAAACTGCATTTAGAAACGTTTAGAATAAGGAAGTTGAAATATAGTATACATATATTTGTATGCTAAGCCAGTGGTTCTCAATCTTTTATCACACAACCCCCTTTAAATATCTTTTGTGGCCACAGGCTCTTAAGACTTAATTCAAGATTTAAATCATAACATTTCTTCGTGGACCCCGTGATGACATTGCAGCCCCCCCCACTCCCCGGGGTCCACAGACCACAGGTTGAGAACTGTGCTAAGCTATGAAGATTGATGGATTGCATAGCAACCTATCAGGGGTGAAATCCAGCAGGTTCTGGAGAACCGGTAGCAGAAATTTTGAGCAGTTCGGAGAACCGGCAAATACCATCTCTGGCTGGCCCCAAAGTGTGGTGGGAATGGAGACTGTGCAATATCCTTCCCCCTGGAGTGGGGTGGGAATGGAAATTTTGCAATATCCTTCCCCAGGAGTGGAGTGGGAATGGAGATTTTGCAGTATCCTTCCCCTGCCATGCCCATCAAGCCACGCCCATAGAACTGGTAGTAAAAAAAATTGGATTTCACCACTGCAACGTATCATGTGATACTCCAAATCTACAACCAGTCTTGCTGAATCCCAAGTGGTTGTAGGTAACAACAACCCTTCGGTTCCTAGAAACTTAAAATTGCAGCACAAATGTCAACACGACATAAATCTTGGTTGGAAAGTAAGGTTCAATAACAACAACAACAAAAAAAAAATCAGATGCCTTAGCTTGAAGTGAACTGTGGCTCCTGTTTTAATAAATTTTGGTAGCAGGAAAAGGGGTTACCAGACTACAACAAACAAGCATAGTTCTCCTCCTACAATGCTTGACCAAGAATGAAGTGAACCTCTGATATATTGTTTCCTTGATTTATGATCTGTGTAAATCACAAGGAGTACAGCTTGACCTAAAAAAGACTTGACCTTGTGCTAGATTAGAAAGGAATCAAGGGTGTATTTTTTTTGTAGTATTGTTACCTTTGTGATCCGAAACAACATGGAGTTCTTGTGTCTAATTGGTAAAATGGTAGAATGTAGAGAGTTAGGGTTAATCCCAGTCAGTATTAAAAATGCTCTTTAGTTTTATTTTATTTTATTTTATGAATGTAGAGGTTTTCTTAAAACCAAACTTTCGTTGCTGCTTCAAAAAAAGTCTTTTTAACCCCATACAGGACAGACTCCGTTAAGATTACTTGTTAAGTAGCCATCACCTTGATACCAATAGTGACTGGACAGGAGCCAGAAAGCCAAGGAACAGAAGAATATAGTGGTGAAAAATCCCCCAAACCCTGCAGGATACGTCTTTGAAATTTCTCAAGTATTGCTCTTTCTGGTTTTATTTCTGTATCTTTAATAGCAACCAAGCAGAGTGTCTATATTTGCACAGTATGCTCTGCAAGAAACTAAGTTTGCAAGCATACTCACAAGCCGAGTTTTAAATACAACCCCAGCAACCAGCTGACTTTCAACTGAGATTTCAGGTTACACCATTCATCCAGGGGTGAAATCCAGCAGGTTCTGACAGCTTCTGGAGAACCGGTAGCAGAAATTTTGAGCAGTTTGGAGAACAGGCAAATACCACCTCTGGCTGGCCCGAGTGGGGTGGGAATGGAGATTTTGCAATATCCTTCCCACAGGAGTGGGGAGGGATGGGGATTTTGCAGTATCCTTCCCCTGCCACGCCCACCAAGCCATGCCCATAGAACCGGTAGTAAAAAAATGTGGATTTCACCACTGCATTCATCCCTTTAAGTCAGATGGTGCAGTTCAGATTTGCTACAGGTTGTGGCATCTGAATAAAAAAGATGCAAGAACTTGGCCATTTCTGATTGCTATGGGTGGAGTAAATATGCTTGCTAATTACACTGTGAGAAAGTACCACTATGCCTGGATATCAGACATATGCATTGCTCTTTTATCCTTTCCGAACCATTTTCCCAGTTAATTGGAATGAAATGAAATGTGAAGGACAAAAATTAAAATAATTTTTTAGTTATTTTGAATAATTAAATCGTCCCGTGGCAAGTTGTCTGTTCTGATTGGAAATAGCAGCTGCTTTGATGTAGATCACATGAAGTCAACAAGTCTTAAAGCTGCCAAGTTTGAAGACCTCTGCACTTAAAGAGACCTTGGATATTACTGCTCATGGTGCTGCCGTGTCTGCCTCTGTACTCTTCAAGGTAAGCTGGATAGCTGCAAATGTCCACATCACCTACTCAAAGCTCTCTAGACAAGCTCAGAGGCACTTCTTTCCCTTGTTAACATTTGTGTTCTGGCACTGAAAGCAAAACTGCTATGGATCAAGCCTCCTGGTGAGGTTCAGCAGCAAAAATAGATCTAAAAAAGTAGATGCTAAAAAAAAACACCCGATAGTAAAAAAGTAAAAAAAACCAAACCCTGATATGAGTCAATAGAGTGGTTTATAGCAGGCATGATAAAGACACAAACAATGATTGTAGGAATTTGGGAAGAGGTTTGGTTTTGGAAGAACTCGAATACCATAAAATGGTGGGACATACAACTCCATTACATTTACTGCAGCAGCTTTGCTGTTCCACAAGCATTAAGCCACTGACTGGCATCACCAACCTATAATGTGATAAGGTCTGTAGAAACCTCAAACCAGAAACCTGCCCATATGAGCAATGAGTATATGATCCATTGGACTATAATAGTCCAAACAAAATTAAAGATATACAAGTAGTCCCCGACTTATGACAATTGAGGCCATAGTTTCTGTTGCTAAGTGAGACATTTGTTAAATGAGTTTTACCCCGCTTTATGACCTTTCTTGCCAGTTAAATGACTCACTGGAGTTAAGTTAGTAAGATGGTTATTAAGTGAATGGGGTTTCCCCATTGACTTTGCTTGTCAGAATGTTTCAAAAAGCAATCACATGACCCCGGGATTCTGCAACCGTCATAAATATGAGTCAATTGCCAAGCATCTGAATTTCAATCACGTAACCATGGGATTGCCACAACGGTCATAAGTGTGGAAAATGGTCATGTCAACTTTTTTTAGTGCCGTTGTAACTTTTAATGATCAGTAAACAAACTGTTGTAAGTCGAGGACTAGCTGTATACAATTTTCTGAATTCAGAATGGAATAACTAGTATGCACTGAACTGCTTCTGGTTTCCAGGAAACTATCAAATTGCACCTGGAATGGCAGAACCTGGAAGGGGTTTGGCATGGCTGAGGACCAGACCATTTTGTACCTGAACTGCTGGATTTTACCATTTGTAGAATAATATATAAAAGTCAGTTTGGACAATACAAAACATACGTTAATATGTTGAATAAATCTGGTGAATAAAGCATGCTCCATGTTTTTATAGGATAGCTGCAGTTTCTGACTGTTCCATGTCAGCACCCATATATTAGCGCACTTTTATTAAGGAATTGAGTGGTCCAAAATCAAATACACAAAATGTCTGAAATATATTAGGAACTGCTTCAAACATTAAATTAGGTCCTCCAGGCAAATTCAGAATTTCTTCTTTTTACGCAAAGACTCCTTAACAACTATATCTAGTCCTGGGAGTGGACTTCTTTTGCGAGCTGCCGTTTCTATTTTCCGAACAAGATCTACATCCCACCTATGGGTTACAAAACTGACCGCAGTCCCAAGGAATTTACTGCCGATGCGACCGATTCGCCCCACCCGATGCAGGTAATCTGGCAATGTTAAAGGGAAGTCGTAGTTAATGATGAGCTCTACATGAATGGTGTCCAATCCACGGGAAGCTATATCAGTACACAACAAAATGTCAGCCTCGCCTCTCTGAAAGGCATTAAATATGCCCGCTCGTTCATTTGCTGCTATTTCTCCCTGCAGGCGTAAATGTTTGATGTCATGGTCTTCTAAAATGTAACTCAGCCAGTTAACAGTGCGGGCTCTGTTGCAGAAAATAATAACAGCTCCAGAAGACGAACCTCGCTCTTTGAGGAGTTGTAGCAGCTCTGCTGCTTTGTTACAACCTTTCAAACGTACGAATCTTTGCTTCACGTGAGGCTGAAGACAGTGCAAACTCGAGCCAGTCAATACGGTGAAGTTGGAGAGATCGGCAGATTCACTCAACATCTGACTTAGCCCCTTTGGAAGAGTAGCGCCCATAGCCACCAGCTGGGCTTTGGGATCCCAAACCTCATCCCTGTCTTTAAAAGTTGGGTCCAGAAAAGCTTGCTGGACGACATCCTTCAAAAAAGCATGTTGAATTATATCTTTCACCAGATCGATGAACGAGGCATCCAGCAGAGTATCCACTTCATCCAAAACCAAGAAGAGCAATTTCTCCAAAGACAACATCTTCCTCTTCAGGGCTTTGCTCAGAGCACCTGGCGTGGCGATCAGGAGGTCAGTGGAACCCTCACGGATCCTGCGCCGAACCACAGCCGTGCCCCGGCCTCCGCCGATCTCCTTCACCTGCAAGTCCAAAGGATCAGCCAAGAGGGCAGCAACCCTGCACACCTGCCCCGCCAGTTCTCGAGAGGGCACCACCACCAAAGAGCGCGGAGAGGTCGCATAAAGGCCGTCCTCAGGGAGCTTTGGAGCCTGCAAGAGCCGCTGGAAGAGAGGCAGCAGGTAGGCCAAGGTTTTGCCGCTGCCAGTTTCAGCCCCGCACAGAGCGTGGCCCCCTTTCAGCAAGGCGGGGATGACGCGCTGTTGCACCGGCGAGGGCCGCGAGATGCCCAGCACCTCCTGCAAGGGGGCCGCCACGCGAGGCTCCACGCCCAGCTCGAGGAAGGTGGACGGGGCGTCGTCGTCGCTCCGCTCCCGAGGAGTCTCCTCCCGCGTCCGCTCCAGCTGGAAATAATCCCCCTGGGACAAGCGGTGCTTCCAACCGTCCGACACCAAGCGCGGCCTATCCAGGCGGCCCACCGTGTGCCGGGCCGCCTGGCTCAATTCCTGCCTCCGGGTCCGCAGCAGTAGCTTTTCCCCGAAGGAAGCTCTGCCCTCCGTCTCGGGGCTCCCGCCTCGCTCCCGCTTGGACGCCGGACGCTCCAGCCTCAGCTTCCAAGCGTGGGGGATCCGCACCACGCGGTCGTCGGGCGGGGACGCTCCGGAGGCCTGGCGCTGCGGACAGCCGCGCACGGCCAGCGGCAGCCATGAGGGGAATCGGGCGGCCGTCGCGGGTCCACGAATTCCCCACAGCAAGAGCGCCATGATGGAGCGGTAGCACGCGACGGTCGCCAATGGATGACGTGTAAAACGGGCGCGGTTTTTAATGGCCTGGCGGTGGAGGGCGCCCTTCGATGACGTCAATGACGCCCACGCCTCCTGTTGCTTTTTTTAAAGCGAGGCGCTTAAAAACCATAGACTATAAAAATGTAGAGGAGCCTCTCTTTATATGAAAGGATAATGTTTCACTTTGGGGCATTTATTAGGATTGTTTTCATAATTTTTATGACGGTTTTCAGAAGCTTTATGATGGTGTTCATAAGAGGACGACTTGAGATTTACAGTAAACATAGAGATCAGCTGAGAGCTATTATCCACGCATGAGTTAACTTATACGATTTTATTTATTTATTTATTTATTTATTTATTTATTTATTTATTTATTTATTTATTTATTTATTTATTTATTTATTTATTTAATTTGTATACCGCCCTTCTCCCAGAGGGGACTCAAGGCGGTGAACAGCCAAAATTAAAAAACATACAGATACAAAAGTTAAGATAATTAAAAAAGAATTAAATCATTGGCTTCCCAATTTAAAACCCCCAAATCCATAAAATTTAAAATTCCAATTAAAAACCATTTAGGCTAGGCCGGCTTGGTGGAATAAAACTGCGCCTTGTCAGAACTGGCCCGGCAAAATATGAGGTGGTGGTTTATAGGAATAGCAAAAAATTTCTTTCCACGAACCGGATTTTATCAATTCGGTTAGTAACCCTAAAAAAATTGAAAAATTTAAAACGTGGGACATTCCCTGTGACCGTTATAACAGCGAGACAAGCGCGGAGGCACGATCTTATTGATGTGAGAATGATCCACTTAATGTGAATAAAGTAGGAATCATACAAGGTCAGTTACATGAACACTAAAGGACCCTCTCTATTCACATTATTATAAGGGAGAAATGTGCTTGTTTGGAGATTATATTAAAAAAACAGCTAAATCCCATTATTGGTAATATATCTTCTGATGAGGCCTACCTGTCACGGAAGGACAGCCATATGGAAAACATCTAAGGGGCCTCACTGTCAAAGACACAAGGACATGTATGTTACAAAGAGTTACTTATTACCTAAGGACAGCAATAAATCTCCTGTATTAGTAATTACAGAACTGAGGAAGATTGTCTAGCTAAAGATAATCTTACAAACTAGACAATAATGGTTTAGTAATTAGGAAGTGTCAATTATCATATAACAAGTGTATGTTAACCATATATGGAAAAATGCATGTGCTCACCAAACCCTTTGTCTTGGAAACATATATAAGCAGTTGTATCAGAGCTTTCCGGGTTCAGAATTTCAGGTACAAATCTGGCTCTGAACCTGCGCAATAAACTGTATCTGGCTGACCCAGGAATGTTTTTCAGTCTTTCATTCCATAACACACTGAACGTTTAGGTAAGCATAACTGTACAATGTTCATTCGACAAAAAAACCCTCAACTTTGGCGTTTGTTTACACGTGGGCATCTCTACACTTTCCTATCTCTGTTTCGAATCTGGAGAGGGGGGGGAGGAGGGGGGAAAAAGCGCAGGGCAATGACGTCATATCTCGTCGCCTGGCGCATGCGCGGCAGCGGATGAAGGCTGTCCCCGAGCGATGGGAACCGGCGCCTGGTGAGTTGAGCTGGGAGACGCTTCCGAGCCGAGCCGTCCCATGCCGGAGGGAAGGGCTGGAGCTCCCCCGGGACAGGCTGGGCCCAGCAGAAGCCCCTGCAACGCTTCCGACCCAGGGCAGTTGTCTGAGGTATATAGGTTCTCCTGCTTGAGCAGGGGGCTGGACTAGATGATCTCCAAGGGGCCCTTCCAGCTTTATTCTAATTCTAGTAGGGAAAAAGAGGAGGTGGGAGTGTTTAAATAGGTTCGTTATTTTGAGTTACATATAAAAAAGTGGCATGAAAATATAGTAAATTCAGTGAATGGTATAGGATCTCAGCAGGGGGCTGGACTAGAAGACCTCTAAGGCCCCTTCCAGCTTTATTCTAATTCTAATTCTAGTAGGGAAAAAGAGGAGGTGGGGGTGTTAAATAGGTTCCTTATTTTGAGTTACATATAAAAAGGTGGCATGAAAATATAGTAAATTCAGTGAATGGCATGTATGGGGTCTGAGCAGGGGGCTGGACTAGATGACCTCTAAGGGACCAGGGACCTTCCAGCTTTATTCTATTTAAATTTTAGCAGAGAAAAAGAGGAGGTGGGGGTGTTCAATAGATTCATTATTTTGAGTTACTTATAAAAAAGGTGGCATAAAAATATAGTAAATTCAGTGAATGGCATGGGGTCTGAGCAGGGGGCTGGACTAGAAGACCTCCAAGGCCCTTCCAATTCTCTTAATCTGTTATTCTTAAATGAGCTTGGATATTGAGTAAAGGGGGCTATGATGCCCCCTTTCATCTAACGTTTTAGGGGAGAAAATAGGGTACGTGATCAAGACAGATGAAACAATCTAGGCAATGACAAAAAATTAGAAACATGTTTTATAAATTTCATTGCAGTTTCATTGCAATGAATGGGAGGTCTTTAAAAACAACAGCAACAATGGTTGTCTTATATCTCAGTACCCGGATTGACATGGCAGAATCCAGTAGTATTACCTAGGATAGTGGATTTGTATGTAAAACCAAGCCATTAATTGAAATTTGCAACTCGGTTTCTATGTACAGGTAATCCTCAACTTGTGACTGCAATTCAGCCCAAAATTTCAGTTGCTAAAGAAGACAGTTGAGTTTTGCCCCATTTTACGACCTTTCTTGCCATGGTTGTTAAGTGAATCACTGCAGTTGTTAGTAACACAGTCAATCTGTTCAGTCAATCTGGCTTCCATCATTTACTTGTTGCAAAAGGGGAGTCACATGACCACGGGACACTGCAATTGTCATGAATACACCCTGGTTGCCTGGTGTCTGAATTTTGATCATGTGACCACACAGATGCTGCACAGTTGTGTAAAAAGAAGTCATCAGTCACTTTTTTCTGCGCCATTGTTAACCTTGAACAGTTGTTAAACGAATGGTTGTAAATCAACTACTTGTGTGGATTCAGCCATTTTATCAGAATCAAATCTTAACTTGGTTACCGTAAGTTCTACATAGAACAAATGAATTAAGCTAGGGTTGGGTGCTGTATCTGACTCTGATGGTTGTTATAAGTGCAACAGATGGGTTTTATTTATGCAAAGAATAATCTGATTGGACAGTTTTTATCAGGGGTGAAATGCTCCCGGTTCGGACTGGATCTCCCGATCCGGTAGCAATGGCGGGTGGTTCGGAGAACTGGTAGCAAAAATCCCTGCGCCCCTCTACCATGGCCAGCTGAGCCACACGATCATCAGAGGCTTTTTTTTTTTTTTTTACTTTTAAAAGCATTTTTTCTACAACCTCTTCTGACGAAAAAATGCTTTTAAAAGTAGGGGGAAAAAGCCTCTGATGATCGCGCGGCTCTGCTGGGATCATCAGAAGCTTTTCAAAGCATTTTTTTCTGCAACCTCTTTGGCCAAAGACGTTGTAGAAAAAATGCTTTGAAAAGTTAAAAAAAAAAGTTGGCCCCACCCACCCAGTCACATTACACACACACCCCACCAAGCCACGCCCACAGAACTGGCAGTAACAAATTTTACATTTCACCCCTGGTTTTTATGCTACTTCAATTCAGTGGGACTCTAACTTTTGAATGTATTTTTCCTCCCAGTTTCCTTTCTTCCAGCTGATTCCAAAGAGATCATGCCAATGAACCGCATAGCTCTCAGTTTCACAAATAAAACAATACTGGCGCCAATGGTTCGGGTTGGGACCCTGCCGATGAGACTACTGGCTTTGGATTATGGTGCCGATATTGTATATTGTGAGGTAGGGGACACGGGCATTTTCATCTCTTTCACATTTTTCTCAGGAGATAATAGAATAGGACTAGACTAGATGGCTTTATTGGCCAAGTGTGATTGGATAAAACAAGAAATTTGTCTCCGATGTATAAACTCTCGGTATACATACAGAGTAATATAATCATAGGATACCAATAGGAGAAAGTAGTAGAAAAGATGAGAAGGATAATAGTAACACAGCCATACTAGATGGGTAAATATACACTTAGATATAAGACAGTACTCTGGTAACTGAGTATTCAGCAGAAGGAAAAACCTGTATTTGTGTCTAGCTGTTTTGGCATGCAACGCCCTATAGCGGCATCTTGAGGGGACAAGTTGAAATAGTTTATGTCCAGGGTGTGAGAGTTCTGTATATATTTTCTCAGCCCTTTTTCTCACTTGTGCAGCAGTAATGAAATCCTACCGGTTCACAGCAGTTCACACGAACCGGTTGTGATAAAAGCTACCGGTTGGTCCGAACCAGTATTTCCAACGATCAGCTGTGCTGCACAATTTATATTCGCTAGAAAGCAGGAAATCCTGCTTTCTAGTGAATCTAAATAGCGTGGCACAGCTGTTCTTCCCCTCGCTGTTCTACTTACCTTGTTAAGCGTCCTTTTAGAATAGAATAGAATAGAATAGAATAGAATAGAATAGAATAGAATAGAATAGAATAGAATAGAATTTTTTTATTGGCCAAGTGTGATTGGACACACAAGGAACTTGTCTTGGTGCATCTGCTCTCTCGGAGTACATAAAAGAAAAGATACATTCGTCAGGAATCATAAGGTACAACACTTAATGATAGTCATAGAGTACAAATAAGCAATCAGGAAACAATATCAATATAAATCTTAAGGATACAAGCAACAAAATTACAGTCATACAGTCATAAGAGGGAGGAGATGGGTGATAGGAATGATGAGAAGAATAATAGTAATGCAGACTTAGTGAATAGTTTGAGAGTGTTGAGGGAGTGATTTGTTTAGCAGAGTGATGGCATCTGGGAAAAAACTGTCCTTGTGCCTAGTTGTTCTGGTGTGCAGTGCTCTATAGCGTCTTTTTGAGGGTAGGAGTTGAAACAGTTTATGTCCAGGATGCGAGAGGTCTGTAGATATTTTCCCAGCCCTCTTTTTGACTCGTGCTGTATACAGGTCCTCAATGGAAGGCAGGTTGGTAGCCATTGTTTTTTCTGATGTTTTTCTGCACAAACTTTTTCCGCACAAAGCATGTGTTTGGTGCGAACTGTGCATGCATGGGCAGCGAAACGATGCCAATCCGGGGAGGATTTCACCACTGCCGTGCAGTATACATAATGTATACTAACCACTATGTAGTAATTCATAGAGGGAAATACTCTGAACAGAGTTCACAAGTAGGTTGCTAGATGCCATATTTGAAGCGTTTGGGACTCTGATTGTAAAAGTTTCTTCAGTATTTACATAATTAGTTCTGTCTTGGCAAATGGCAGAGTCGACCAATACTAACTGGGAAGAGAGATTACTAGGGAATTTCCAGAGCTGAAAACTAGTCTTGAAATATCTCAGAAGATGGCAGTGACAAGCCACTTAGACATTGTTGCTAAGAAAACAGCCTGGATGTCTTTCCCTTTTTCTTTATACTAAAGAAAAAAGGGGGTTACTTTTTTAAAAAAATGTTTTTGTTTGCTTTGTTTTTTTCTGTTGGGATAAAATTCTTTGGTAACCTCTGCCTTGTTCTTTAAGGAGCTGATTGACATAAAGATGCTTCAGTGCAAAAGAGTTGTAAATGGCAAGTATTTAATTTGATATCTGAGTGAAAAATAAAATGAAAAAGTTCTGTTTTTCCTAACTGGTAGTTTAAGACAGTGATTAATGCTGTTTGTTTTCTTTAGATAACGTGCTTGTTAAAGAAATTAAAGTGTCTTTGGTGAAACTGAAATTAACACCAGTAAAAATGGCAATAATTGGTTGGTACATATTTGCATATGTAACCCATAAACCTTTCATCAAATGATGGTATAGATAATTAATCATTCCAGCTGTAAACTAAGCTAAACATGTATATAATAATACTGACCTGTTGTTCTTCCTTATGACTCATCTTATAAATTGCTGGCATGTTTAACTTTATTTATAGATCATTAAATGTATTGTTTTTGACACTTATGTAAAGGATCCTTGCTTTGGAAGTATTCCGAGCTTCTGTAAAAGTGCCTTAGCCAGCAAATTTAATAAAATTGCAAACAGCATGGATATCATGTTTTAATGCCTGGCTGCAATCAGTAGTAATGATCTAGGAAGTGAAATCTTGAATGGCAATATGGGTGTGTTATTAATTATTTAACAATCTGTTAATTAAGTCCTTAATACAGTTTTTTTTTTCTCTTCTGTGTCTTCACAGAAATCCTCGGAACTGTGGACTTTGTTGCCCCCAATGAGAGAGTGGTGTTCCGGACGTGTGAAAGAGAAAAAGACCGTGTTGTCTTTCAAATGGTATGAATCTGCATGATTTATAAAAGCAAAACCAACTGCTAAAAGTAAAACAACTGCTACTAAAATGTCGTAAAGTCGGGTTGCTCATGTGGGGAGAGGAAAGGAAGGAAGGAAGGAAGAGAAAGAAAGAAAGAAAAAGAAAGAAAGAAAGAAAGAAAGAAAGAAAGAAAGAAAGAAAGAAAGAGAAAGAAAGAAATTTCTGTAGGTAATCTCTTGTTTCCCTGACCTTTCCCCCACCTCTCACAAAGTAGAGGGAATGAGAGAAAGAGTTTTCAAGAGAGTAAGCTATTTGTGTAACGTGGCTGTGGCTCCAAGCCACGGACTATAGCATAGTTGCATTGCTTTCAGTGTGTACAAGACAGGAAGCAGGCACGTGAGCCTTTCAAAGGGCGGGAAAGTTGGCCAACAAAAGCTGAAGGTGTGTACCTAAGTAGTGGTTTGAGAAGAGCAGGCCGAGCTGGAGAGCGGAGTTAAGTGAGTCATCAGTCTAGAATCGTTATGTTCCCACAAATGGTCTAAGTCCAAACCCTCCTGAATTCTGTTAACCCTTATCTGGTGCCGATTTAGTATTGAATTTTATTTGACTAAAATTCTTATGCATGACAGTAGTCTTTTCTCTTTCCAGCCATAAAGTGCAGTTGTGGTCATGTGATTTCCCATTTAATGACTGCTTTGCTTAATGACAGAGTTGCCTGTCCCTATTTAGGGTTTTTAAATGAGGACTACCTATATTTTTTTAATGTATATGTAAGCATTTTGGGGAGCTCTTGAACTGAAGAATGAGCTAGAATAATCTTTCTAGAAAAGTAATCTTGTGTGGTTTTTTTTCCCTCACTGTTGTTCAGGGCACAGCTGATGCTGAGAGAGCCTTGGCGGTAGCCAAACTTGTGTATGTATCTGTCAGAATATATTTACATGCATGCTACTTATGTATTGTACTTCTTCGATGTTAAGTTCAAACCAGGGGTGAAATGCTAAAGATTCGGACCGGTTCTCCCGAACCGGTAGTAAAAAGTGCTACCAGTTCAGGCCAACCGGTATTTCTGATGATCAGCTGGGTGACGATCAGCTGTGACACGCGATTTATATTAGCTAGAATTGTCAGATTTCTTGCTTTCTAGCTAATCTAAATCGCATGACACAGCAGATTTCCCCCCCCCCTCGCTATTCTACTTACCGTATTTTTTGGAGTATAAGATGCATCTTAGTTTTTGGGAAGGAAAATGGGGCGGGGGGGAATCTGCCTACCAGGTATTCATCTGGCTAGTGTCCTTAGTCTGGTCAGCTTCAGCACATTAGTTTGTTGGTTTTGAGCGAGCACACACTTGATTTTTATCCCCTGCTTGGGGATCAAAAACAGCTTCTAAAGCACAGCTGATCTTTGGAGAGAGAAGCAATGAGAAAAGCAGGCAAAGCTCAGAAGATCGCTTCACTCGCTAGTGCCTCGTTAGGGCTGAAAAAAAGCTTCACAGCTGAGAGTCGGAGCTGGCAAAACACGGAAGATCACTCGCTAGCGCCTCATTAGGGCTGAAAAAAAGCTTCGAAAAAGCTACATTCAGAGTATAAGACGCACCCAAATTTTCAGCCTCTTTTAGGGGGAGAGGGAAAGTGTATTTTATACTCCAAAAAATATGGTACCTTTGCAACTTGGAAGGCTTCAAAATGTTCCTTTTTTAGCTCTGCGTGGGCATGGCCCAGGTGTGCATATTCGCGCAAAGCGCGTGCTAGGTAGCAGTCTCACAGAACCGGTAACAGACTTCAGAGGATTTCACTGCTGGTTCAAACAATTCTCATCAGCTTATATGTTATATAAACAAAAGTGAAAACATCCCCAGGGAGGTTAAAACCAATTATAGCAATGCTAACAAAACTACATCAGCTCCTTCCTCTAAAACAGGAGTGTCAAACTCAAGGCCCGGGGTCTGGATCTGGCCTGTGGGGTTCTTAGATCTGGCCCGTGGGGCTGCTCTGGAAACAGTGAAGGACCGGCCCGCGGTGCCTCTGCCAGCGAAACTGGAGCTCGGGAGGTCCATGTGCGGCCCTCCCAGACTGCGTTTTCAGCTGCCACAGCTTCCTGCAGCCTTCTGCCAGTGAAAAAGGAGCTGGGGGCACACATGCTCCCCCACCGAGTTCTGTTTTCATTGGCAGAGGGCTTCAGGAGGCTGTCTCAGCTGAAAATGGAGCTCGGGAGCCCGTTTTCGCTCGCAGAGCACTCAGGCCTCCACAGGCGCCCCCTGACAGGAGTGATGTCAAACTGGCCACACTCACCCCGGCCACCTGAGGTCAAACACAACCCTGATGCGGCCCTCAATGAAATCGAGTTAGACACCCGTGCTCTAAAACCACAAAAATGACAATAAACAAAGACGCAAAGAAAGTTAAAGTGGGATCTAGTATAGACTTAATTTTATTTGGCATATACCTTTACCAGTTAAATCTGCCCGGGTTGCAGTTCCAATCCACATTTCCATTTGTATAATGTTTATTTCTTTTACATTTTGCATATCTCAGGATTAAAACTTGACAGTATTAGTTTGGCATAGTATTTAGAGCAGGGATGTCCAGCCTTGGCAACTTTAAGACTTGTGGACTTCAACTCCCAGAATTCCCCAGCCAGACTCAAGTCTTAAAAGTTGCCAAGGTTGGACAACTCTAGTGTAGAGCATTGGATTAGAGCTAGAGAGACCCAGGTTAAAGGTTTCCCTCAGCCATGGGGTATCTTTGGGTCCATTATGCTGTACAAACCTCATAAAATTGTTTGGTGGCTAAGATGAGAAGGGAAAGGACCGTACTTACATTGTCTGCCTTGAGTTCCTGTTGGATGAAAAGATAACATTGATTTAACTAATACCGTGTTTCCCCGAAAATAAGACTAGGTCTTATATTAATTTTTGCTCCAAAATATATACTAGGGCTTATTTTCTGGTAAGGTCTTATTTTGGGGGAAATACGGTACTAAATGCATCCATCTGGCTGTCAATCTTAACGGGCTTATTTTGAGGGGTAGGGCTTATATTACGAGCATCCTGAAAAATCATGCTAGGACTTATTTTCCGGTTGGGTCTTATTTTCGGGGAAACAGAGTAACACCCACAAATGTATTCTTTTAGCAAGGAAATTATGGGTAACTAGGACTGGTGATAGCCTAAGGCTGCTGTTTATTTATGCAAAGTATTACTTTCTTGAGTTAATTAGCAGAACCATTTAGAAACTGCTTGTTGCTGTTTCTTCAATAAAAGCAAATTAAATCTTACAGTAAGTCTGAAAATTATTTTCCTAAAGTTTTAAGATAAATGCACAGAATCAAAAAATGCACAGTAAGAGATAACTAACGGTAATTTAAAACAGAGTTGTGTTCTCTATGGTGAAGATGCAATTTATGTATGGCTTCTTGTGACTTATAAAATCAGCAATTGGAAACTGATTCGGAAACTGCTAGTACATGAGCTGTATCTGGTTTGGACAAAGAGAAATTTTGATCCTTCTGACAATGAACTTGAGATAAGCAACCACATAAACTAAGACAATGCGAAAATAAACAAACTGAAGCAAATTTTCAAGAATAAATGATGATGGACTAAAACAATTGCTTTGCATCCCATTGTTTCAGCCACTTGTAAGTTGCTTTGAAAATGAATTGCTTAATAGTGTTTGGGTGTGTCTAAATGTTAAAATCTCCTTATGCATTTGTGATTGTCTTTTTGCCTTGTCGTTTTCAGAGAGGATGATGTTGCTGGCATTGATGTCAACATGGGATGCCCCAAAGAATATTCCACAAAGGTATGATTTTTGCCCATCGGCAGTTCTTTTTGAATCATATTGATAGATGCCTCCGATTTTATGAATGTCTGCATAACTTGGATCATCATTTGAATTTTGTCATCTTTCTTATTCATTTAATCGAAGGCCCTAAAAGTATGAAACACCTTTTTCTTTCAAGTGTTCTGACCTAGGCTTCTCAAGAGCATGAAACAGATTCCGTGTCCCGACAAAAACCCCTTTTTATTAAGTTACTGTGAATTCCTCTCAATCACATCCAGCAAAGTCTTTCAAGGGAGAATTTACAGTCACAGACCTTATCTGGCTTGGGGAGCTGCCAATCTGATATCTTCAAAACTTGGCAAGATGTCTCAGAGAGTCACGAACCAATTAAGTGAACTAAATTCTCTCCTGCAAAATCCAATCACCTTTCGCTCCTCTTTTATTCCCTCTGGGAGGGCCATTCATTGTCCACCTGTAGCCTTACTCCCAAGTCGACCCTTGTTCTTTAGCTGTTCCTTTCATCTCGCAACTCTGCGCATGCGCACACTGGGAACAGGCTCCAGCTGTTCCTCTGCCTCCTGAATTCCGACTCTGAAGGCAGCTGATAACTGGCATATGGCCCTGGCCCTCTCTCTGCCTCTGACGCAGACCCCTCATCAGAGCCTTCCCCAGACTCCAGGACTGGCCCATGTTCCTCCCCAACCTCCTCACTGTCCGATTCTGCTGCCAGCTCCGCTGGCCGGCCACAACATCAAGCCTTTGAAATGACCCCCACACAGGAATTTGCAGGCTGCAAATACTTTACTTTACTTTACTTTATTCAAATTTCTATACCGCCCTTCTCCTTTCGGACTCAGGGCGGTGAACAGCCAAGATAAAAACATCTATACAAAACATCACAGTTAAAAAATAAAGTTAAAATAATTTATAAATTTGGCCAATAATTTAAAACTTGTCAATTTAAAATCAATATTAAAATTTTAAAACTAACCCTAAAATCAAGACAGACCGGCTAACTGGAAAAAATAAGGTTTTAGGGCCCGACGAAAAATCCGAAGGTCGGAGATCACTCGTATCTCTGGGGGTAGATTGTTCCATAGGGTAGGTGCCACCACAGAGAAGGCTCTCCTCCTGGGGGTCGTCAGCCGGCATTGTCTGGCCGACGGCACCCTGAGGAGGCCCTCTGTGGGAGCGAACCGTCCGGTGGGAGGCTATTGGTGGCAGAAGGCGGTCCCGTAAGTACCCTGGCCCTAAGCCATGGAGCGCTTTAAAGGTGATCACCAACACCTTGAAGCGCACCCGGAAGTCCACCGGAAGCCAATGCAGCTCGCGCAGGAGAGGAGTCACATGGGAGCGCCCCGTCGCTCCCATAATCCCCCGCGCAGCCGCATTCTGCACCAGTTGGAGCCTCCGGGTGTACCCCAAGGGGAGCCCCATGTAGAGAGCGTTACAATAGTCCAGACGAGAAGTGACGAGTGCTTGAGTGACCGTGCGTAGGGAGTCCCGGTCCAGAAAGGGGCGCAACTGGCGTATCAGGCGAACCTGACAAAAAGCCCCCCTGGCCACGGCTGTCATATGCCCTTCTAAAGACAGCCGCGCATCCAGGAGGACACCCAAGTTGCGGGCCCTCTCCGTGGGGACCAATGATTCGCCCCCAATAACCAGCGATGGCGTCAGCTGGCTATACCGGGACGCCGGCAGCCACAGCCACTCGGTCTTGGAAGGGTTGAGTCGAAGCCTGTTTCTCCCCATCCAGACCCGCACGGCCTCCAGGCACTGGGACATCACTTCCAAGGCATCATTGGGATGGTCTGGGGTGGAAATGTACAGCTGAGTATCATCAGCGTACTGATGGAACTCCACCCCAAAACCACGGATGATCTCACCCAGCGGCTTCACATAAATGTTGAACAGGAGGGGCGAGAGGACCGACCCTTGTGGCACCCCACAAACAAGGCGCCTTGGGGTCGACCGCTGCCCCCCTGTCAACACGGATTGCAACCGGTCGGAGAGATAGGAGGAGAACCACCGCAAAACGGTGCCCCCCACTCCCAGTCCCTCCAGCCGGCGCAACATGATACCATGGTCGATGGTATCAAAAGCCGCTGAGAGGTCTAATAGGACCAGGATAGAGGAAGAACCCCTATCCCGGGCTCTCCAGAGATCATCCACCAACGCGACCAATGCCGTTTCCGTGCTGTACCCAGGTCTGAAGCCGGACTGGAGCGGATCCAGATAGACAGCTTCATCCAGGTACTGGGGAAGCTGTCGCGCCACCACACTCTCAACAACCTTCGCAATAAAGCGAAGGTTGGAGACTGGACGATAGTTAGCCAAAACAGCCGGGTCCAGGGATGGCTTCTTGAGGAGAGGCCTCACCACCGCCTCTTTCAAGGCGGCCGACAAATACATTTGTCCTTAACTGAAAGAATTGTGTGTTGTGACATAGTAGCTAAGTACATTAACAGAAACCTTGTGTCCAAGAACAGGAAAACAATTTGGTTTTTTTTTTTCCTTTTAGACTGACATATGAATAAGTTTGCTTGCTTGTTTTTCTCTCGGGAAGCCAGAATCTCAATCAGAGTTTTTGTGTTTCGATTGTGTCATATTAAGGAAGTGACCTCAGTATTTCTTGCTTTTGAACCTAACATTAGACCAAGATTGGTTGAAGCCATCCTGATACATTTGGCTGGTTTAACAGTGCTGACCACTTCCTTGTTTTGACCAGTTACATGCAAACTAAGCATCCCTTTTTGCACACTAAAAGATGTGAAATTCTAGCTTACTCCAGAAAAAAACGTGCCTGCTGTCCCGTTGACTTCCTGATTCACTTCTGAGTTATTGAGAAGTTATGAAACGTATCTTACACTGTTTGTTTTTTCTTTGAAGACGTTTCGCTTCTCATCCAAGAAGCTTCTTACCGTATTTCCCCGAAAATAAGACCCTGTCTTATATTTTTTTGAACCCTGAAATAAGTGCTTGGCCTTATTTATGGGAGGTCTTATTATTTTGGGGCGCGTGGAGCAAGATGGGACTCCTCTTGCTGTCTTACCTGATTTCCAGCTCTGCCTCGGGGGGGACCGGCTGCGGGGATCGGCTGCGCATGCGTTTAAATATTTTTGGGGAAAGCTTATTTTCAGGGAAACGGGAGATGAGAAGCGAAGTGTCTTCAAAAAAAAAACAAAGTCCAGTTGCCTCTTGAAAAAGCACCTTTGGGACAACCATGACCTGGAGGACTGAGAATCTCTTGTAGACATCTCTTGTACTACTTCCCATTCATTTCCTTGTATTTTCACGTTAATGCATGATCTGGTAATATGATCGGTGTCTAAGTAGGAAAGCAGTGGGAGGCCTCCCTGCATGATTCTAAACTTTCCACCAGACACAGAAAATAAAGCTAATAGACTAATGTAAAATGTATCAATAATTTTTTTAAAGCAAGACAACTTTGGGCTGTTTGTATTTTACTCCTGTGAAGAAGCAGTTGGAGCTTAAGTTCACACTTTGTGCTGAATCCTAATGAATGGTTGTAAGTCGAGGACTACCTGTAGAACCTCCTTGAGATATTTTGAGCTGCCGAGATGATGAACGAAGGTCTTTTTTGTGTGTGTATTTTCCCCAGGGAGGAATGGGAGCAGCCCTCTTGTCTGATCCGGACAGAATAGAATCTGTGAGTATGCAGAGTGCCCTGCTTATCATTTTCTGTGGTTATTTATAAAAAATAAAAGCAGGTGGAGGTTGGAGGAACTGAAGGGGGTTGCAAAAGGTAGCAGGGCATGAGAATGTTGAGTGGAGTTATGTCAAAAGTGTACAGGTGTCACAACTAAATGATATTTTTTTTTTGCTCGCTTTTTGTTATCAGTGGCTAAGATACTGAGCTTGTCGATCGAAAGGTCGGCAGTTCAGCGGTTCAAATCTTTAGTGCCGCATAAGGGGGGGGAGCTCCCGTTACTTGTCCCAGCTTCTGCCCAACCTAGCAGTTGGAAAACACGTAAAAAATGCCAAAAATAGGGACCACCTTTGGTGGGAAGGTGACAGTGTTCTGTGCGCCTTTGGCGTTGAGTCATGCTGGCCACATGACCAGGGAGACGTCTTCGGACAGCGCTGGCTTTTCAGCTTTAAAACGGAGATGAGCACCGCCCCCTAGAGTCAAGAACGACTAGCACATACATGCGAGGGGAACCTTTATATTTACCTTTAACACTTAATGGCACATGGGAACGTATTCAAGCTTCCCCTGTTCCTAATTCAGAGTTTGTCTGGAGGATCAGGCTGAGCCCAGAAAGATTTGTATACAGCTTGCAGGTAGAATTGTGGACCTTGTTTGTGAGAAAAACGCAATAGGAAATCATTTTAAGAGTCATTTAGCTTGTTTATTACTTGGTTGAGAACTTGTGGAGAGATGACTCTTCCTAATGGAGAAATAATCTTTTGCAGTATTCACCTACGTTTTCCAAGCAATCATTCTGCATCTCTGGTTCTTAAAAAACTGCTGTTGTTTCCTGTTCTTTAGATTCTGACTACGCTCATCAATGGTGTATCTAAGCCAGTCACCTGCAAAATCCGAATTTTGTCATCGGTAAGAATATATTACAGTATTTCAGATATCGCATGTCTAAAAAAAAAAACAACCCTATCCCTAAAAAAAATGTGCATACTTATTGTGTGGAACCTCATCCACATTTAGTTTCAGAAAAGTTAAGTAACAAACTTGGGGTGAGTGTTGAATGTTTCACCCCCACCTCCCAATCATTTTCAGGATGAAGAAACGCTAAGATTGGTAAAGAGGATAGAGCAGGCTGGAGTTGCTGCAATTGCCGTTCATGGAAGGTAAATAATTCTACATCTGAAAAGAAAAAAAAAATATTGTGAGTCCTTACATCATAAAACCCTTTGAGCTGGAATTGGTAGAACAGGCTGTACTGCAAAAAAAAATCCATGATGGTGCAGTGGTTAGAATGCAGTATTGCAGGTTAACTCTGCCCACTGCCAGGAGTTCGATTCCGACCGGCTCAAAGTTGACTCCCCTTTCTTGCTAATCCCTGATCTTTTTCATTTTTGAAGGAAGAAAGAAGAGAGGCCTCAGCACCCTGTCCACTGCGACGTGATCAAAGCCATCTCCGAGGCAGTTTCTATCCCAGTAATAGCCAAGTAAGTAGAACAAATTCGCTCTTAAGGCAGGCAAATCCAATCTTGGTGCAAACAAGCTGCACGGATCGACAAAGCGCATTGTGAACATAAATGTTGCTTCCTCTGCAGTTAAGCAGAGTTTCGGACATCTGCTATATAGGTAGCCCTTGTTTTTCCCCCCCAAGTTTTTTATTTTTTATTTTATTTTACAAACATATCAATGCATGAACAGTGTGGCGTCTGAGTGTCACACATTCTAATATGAATAAAACTAGTAGAATTAATCATAGATATTACATTCAATCAACTTATATATTTCTATTAATAATATACATTTTGTTGTGACCCAGGCCGGCGTAGTTGATATTAAATGCAAAACAGTTCCAAAAAACAAACAGATTTTATTAAAACAGCTGAGAATTAACTCATTCTCAGCGTATTCTAAATTAAATGAAAGTAAAGTCCTCAAAACACCAGTCTTTAGTTTATCGCTGACCTCTGAAAATGACGTTGAGAGATTTGCTTCTTGTTTCACTGTATTCATTTCTTGTTGGCATCTTCTGCTTCTGAACTTTTGCCAAGAAAAGCCTTTGGCAGTTTGCCTAATTATCCCAAGGTCAGTGATAAACTGTGGAATGGTGTTTTGAAGAATTTGCTTTAATTTACTTTGGACTACGCTGAGAATGAGTTAATTCTCAGCTGTTCTAATAAAGTCTGTTTGTTTTCTAACTGTTTGTATTTAATACGAACTACTTGGGCCTGGGTCACAACAGCCTGCGGTGTCAAACAACACGGCAGTTCGCTCGCGTGCGCCATCTGCACATGCTTGTGGCATCAAAAAAACAGCGATATAGGACGGGATTGTGTCCAGATGGGTGGGCAAGCCCACCCACAAGTCACCACTACTGTTTCATCCGAACCGGCTGAATCCCACCTCTTCACCAACTAATCTCAACTCTCCTTCCATCTCCCACAGCATCCCGATACGATCCCTGATGTAGCTTCCAGGATAGGAAGCGAAAAGTCTTGTTTTTCCTCAAAAAATAAAAATAAAAACCAGTCTGGTTGCTTTTTCAAAATAAAAACCTCTTTTGGTACAACTGTGATCTGGATAATTGAGACTCTTCATAGACACAACATCTAACCTGCCATTTGCACCATGTTCGTGCTGCTGCTAATGCATATCATCTTTTTCTTATTTCAGTGGAGGATCTCATGATTTCGTCAAAGCGTATTCTGACCTTCGGATCTTCCAGGAGGCAACCTCGGCATCTTCCGTAATGGTGGCCCGGGCTGCCATGTGGAACCCCTCTGTCTTCAGGAAGGAAGGACTTTTGCCCCTGAAGGACGTCATGCAGGAATATATCAAATACGTATGCATCCTTGATAGCAGTCTCTTAGGAAAAACAAAAACCTTAATTATGTCTTGTGTGCAATCTCATGAAACCATGGACCCCCATTTTGGGGGGTTTCATAACTGCAGATCCTGCAGCCCTATACCGGTATTTAATGACAACAACTGAGACCAAAATGTATGTTTTTAAGCGAGACATTTGTTATGTGAGTTTTGGCCCATTTTACGACTTTTGTTGCCACATTTGTGAATGTGGAATCACCGCAGCTGTTAAATTAGTAACACGGTGGTTAAGTCAAACTTCCATATGATAGCTATTGTGGTTTAGGCATTAAGGTATTTGCCTGGCACTTGGGAGGTTCTCATCTGCCCTCAGCCATGGAAACTCCTTTGATGTCTTTGGGCCAGCCCAGCCTGTTTTATAGGATTATTGCTGTAGGGCTGAGGAATTCTAGGAGTTCCTCAAGTCTTTAAATCCACAAGTTGTCATCTTTTCCTCCTCCATCTTCTCTGAATCTTCACGCCGCCCGGGTTCGGGGCTCAGGACCCTGGACAGCACCCTGGTATCCAGGGAGCTGGTATATTGTTTAATGCAGATTCGGGTTAACATCAGAGTTCCAAGTAACACCCCCAACGAAAGAAGACTCCAAGGCTTGAAGTTCCTCAAAGTTCCATTTTATTAGAGATGTTATATTGGCACATCTGGGAAAACCCGAATCTGAAAGCTTCCAGTTTTCCCCACCCAAAGAAAAGTTCAAGTCCCTGCCCAACACCCACATGTCCATCACATGGTCCAATCCAAGCACCATCTCAACTGGGGATGCCTCCCAGTTCCAGCCTTCCAGGTGCAGAGCAAGATGTCCTTGACTCTCTTGAGAAAGGAATGTTATTATGATATATATATCACCCCTGCTCCATACAATCCCCCCTCCCAGTTTCCCACAGTAGTAAACGTGGCAGGTCTGAAGATCCAACGAAAAAGATGGCTTCCAGGCCTGACACAAGTCTTAAAAGTTGTCAGGTTTGGAGATCCCCTGTTGTAGGGAAAAAAGGAGAAGAAGCTCTGTGTAAGTCTCCTTGAGATCCTGAAGGAAAGGTGGCATATAAATCTAATCAGAAATAGATATTGTATTGAAGGGAAGTCTGTCCTTAATGGAGTAATTGTTCCCCACCTGTCAGCTACACAGTTTATCCAGTGTCGATCTCTGATACGAGGGAGAGATGACTTCTTTAGTGCCAGGTTTCTCACATACTGTATTTTTTGGAGTATAAGACGTACTCTTCCCCCCCCCCCCCCAAGAGGGTGAAAATTTGGGTGCGTCTTATACACTGAATGTAGCCAAAAACGTGAAGCACAGAGGCAGCGATGGTCTGTGACAATACCTGCAGCCTGGAACAGCTGATTGGGGTATTCTGGGAAGCTGATCCACCCTCCAATCAGCTGCTTGTACTGAATCAGGCTGCAATAATGTGCTGAAGCTGATCTGGCTGTTTTCTATTTGCTGCAAGGACTCACATCCAGAAAGCACACACAAGTAACTGATTCAGCAGGATTCAATGACTTCTCTTTATATATAATATAACACATGAAGTAAATATACAATATCAAGAGCAGGTGTTCCAACGTGGTAGTAAATTCAAGCAAAACACAAGCAGAGGAGAGGAGTTTCAGTTTCAGTTTTGAGCAGCAGACTAGTTTACAGTTCAGCACAGACTCAGAGCTGCAGAGATAAGCCACGCCCAGGCTCCTTGCTGTCTCCTTGTTGCTCACCCAGCAAATACTGTTTCAGTTTCCAAACAGTCCTCAACTTTATCACACACTGACAGGATGCTAGCCAGATGAATACCGATGGATGCTGGTAGGCAGAGGCAGAATTTTTTCTTCTTATTTTCCTCCCCAAAAACTAAGGTGCGTCTTATACTCCAGAGCGTCTTATACTCTGAAAAATACGGTATTTTAAAATTTCCTGCAATTCAAAAGAGTTGGAAATCCGCCTTTCTTGAAATGAATGAGAATTGGGTTTGAAGGACTGGCCAGGCTGTGTTAATGAGGTCTAAAATGAATATGGATATCTTCTTCGTTTACAAAAAGTTAGAGACAAAATTTGAACTATTTGAACTTTCTTATTCTAAAACTTTTCTTTCTCCATTGTTAAAGCGTTGTTATTCATCTTGTTTTCCCTTAGGCAGTGAGATACGATAATCATTATACCAATACAAAGTATTGCTTGTGCCAGATGTTAAGGGAGCAATTAGAAAACGCACAAGGAAAGAAGCTTCACGCTGCACAGTCTTTACAGGAAATCTGGTAAGGGCTTTTTACTTTAATTAAAGTGTCCCTGGATAAAGCCAAAAACGTAAAGTACAGCAAAAATGCAAATGTATTAAAATATTCATTAAAAGTTTTTAATATAAAAACTTGGCACTTTTGTTTACATCTTGTTTTAAAGCACGCTAACCGCCATTGCTGGAAGAAAATCTACTACTATTCTGTTAAAATAATTCTAATCTTCATATCACTGGTGGAATTTAATCTTACTTATTTTATTCATCTTATACTATTCAAAGTAATATCAAAACCTAACGTAAAATTATCAAGAGTTCTTTTGAATACCACTTGCTCTGTTTGCTTATTTGTTAAATGTATATGCTGCCCATCTTGCTGTAAGAGGCAGCTTACAACGAAGTAAAAGCAACAAGGCAAACATTAAAACATTAAAATCATACATGTTAACATTAAAATTGATGTTAGTTTTTTTTTTTATCGGAAAACCCCTAAAGACCTGAAAAGCTTAACTGTAAGACGTTGAATCTACGTGAAAACAACATTTTTATTCAACACTGCTCAGAAGTAAGTCTTTAAGGAAACCTCTTCCCAAGTATAGTAGTGGCCAAAATTGTGGAAACCTTTTGGGAAAAGTGAATTTTTGAGGTTTGATGGCTAATAACACCACTTTTTTGGGGGAGTTTCCAGATAATCCTATTCCACTGCTAGAATGGCCTGGGAATAGCCCAGACCTTAACCCAATTGAAAATCTATGGAGCTGACTAAAGAAACTTGTGAGTCAGAAGCGGCCCAGCAATAAAACCCAGTTAATAGAAGCCATCATTCATTGATTTTTTTTTTCTTTTTTCATTAGTGAAGTTTTCGATATGAGTAGTTTCTTCCAAGAAGCATCTGATTTACTGGAGAAGAAAAAAGTTTCGCTACAAGTCAAGAGCCCAAATAATGATGATCACACTGAAGACACAGATGTCATCAAGATGGCAGTTAGGTTTGATAAGTAAGTGAGATAATTAGCATCCTCTGATTCTTTTAAATACTAAAGATTGAGAGAGCTTCTGGGTTACACTAAGCCATAGGCTGTTTAATCTTGGTTTGATAAGGCACAATTGCCTGTGTTCAAGCACCACATTAAGCCACGATTTTAATTGCACTTTGCTGAGGAATATATCGTTGAGTTGCGTTCACACAATAACACAAGTGTGGTCTTGCAGTGTCAAATTAGGCTCAAGCCAGCACAGTTTGCTCCGAAGTTCATTTCTCCCGTATTTTATGGAGAAATGTTGAATCCTAAAGTTGCCCATATTAAGGAAAACTAATGAAAACCGCTGATATTTTAAAATCAGCCTTTGTAAAATGTTGATAATAAAAATCTATTGCAAAGGTCAGGTTGAAATATACTGTTACTGAATATAATATGAATATATTATGACCATGGAAAGGATCTTGGGCAGGGGTGAAATGCTCCCGGTTCGGACCGGATCCGGTAGCGATGGCAGCGGGTGGTTCGGAGAACCAGTAGCAAAAATCCCTGCGCCCCCATGCTCAGCTGAGCCGCGTGATCATCAGAGGCTTTTTTTTAACTTTTAAAAGCATTTTTTCTACAACCTCTTCAGCCGAAAAAATGCTTTTAAAGTACTTTTGCTTTTAAAGTAAAAAAAAAAAATGCCTCTGATGATCGCCCTGCTCAGCTGGGATCGTCAGAGCCTTTTAAAAGCATTTTTTTCTACAATCTCTTCTCCTTAGTTCTAAGTTGCTTTTCTCCTTGATTAGTTTGCACCTATTGCTTCTTGTCCTGCCCTCAGGTGCTTTGGAGAAGAGCTTGACTCCCTCTTCTTTGTGGCAGCCCCTGAGATATTGGAAGACTGCTATCATGTCTCCCCTGGTTCTTCTCTTCACTAGACTAGACATACCCAGTTCCTGCAACTGTTCTTCATATGTTTCAGACCCCTAATCATCTTTGTTGCTCTTCTCTGCACATACTGGATACTAAAATAACCAGATTTCTGCTAAACTGCCTGTCGGGTTTCGATGCTATCTCAAAATAAATGAACTTCCAAACTGCCGATCTTTAAGGAAATTTTCCCTTTATTCGAGCACAGCAATCTGATCCTGACTCTTTTCGCGGTCAGTACTGACCTTTGCCCCCCAATCCCTCCCTTTCCAATCCCCAATTCTCTGCTTCTCATTGGCTATCTTCCAAGTCACTTTCCTGATTCCTTTTTCGTCAGGTCACAGGAATGTCTCCCCCCTCCCCATCTCCGAGGAGACCGAATCTTCAAAGGGATTTAGCAGGCAAAAAGTTCAGGCTTCTCCTCCTTTTTTTATGTCAGTTCTGAGACGCTGACACTGCCGACTTGCTTGAATAGTGGTCCTTACAGTCTCATAAAGCTAGGGTTGAGTTTCACCGTGATGTTTCATTACCTTCCATATGTTGGGAGATTCTCATTCATCCAGGTCCCAAAGATGTTTTTTGAAAAGGCAACTGGACTTTGCTTTTCCTTTGAAGACGGTCCTTCCAGCTCTATTCTGATAGTTTGATTATTAACCTAAGAAGCAGTCATAAGACTGGATCAACAGTTGATCCAAGAACTTTAGCAAGTCAGTAGATTTGAGATGACCTTTTCTGATGTAGATCAGTGCTTCTCATGTTCAGCAACTTTTAAGAACTGTGGACTTCCAACTCCCAGAAACCCCCAGCTTACAACAGTGGCCAAAATTGTGGAATTTTTTTGGGAAAAGTGTATTTTTTTAAAACTAGCTAATAATACCACTTTTGTTTGGAGTAGTACCATAAAATTATGTATCAATGGAAAGATACTTTAATCAAGAATGTCATGCAATAACTTTTATGAAGGATTTGCTATTAGAATAGCAGTTACAGTATAAAGAAGAAAAGTGAAACACGTAGAAGGAACGAGATATACAAAAATGATCACCATTTTAGTGAATACTTAGTTGGGTAACCTTTAGCATGAATGACGGCCTTACAACATCTCCCATGGAGTGAACCAAGTCTTTGAGTTCTGCAGCTGTTCTAATGTGAAACCAAGATTGAATGACGGCTTCTATTAACTGGGGTTTATTGCTGGGTCACTTCTGACTAACAAATTTCTTTAGTCGGCTCCATAGATTTCCAATTGGGTTTTAAGGTCTGGGCTATTCCCAGGCCATTCCAGCAGTGGAATAGGATTATCTTGAAACTCCAAAAAAAAGTGGTGTTATTAGCCATCAAACTACAGGCACTACTGTAGCATGCTTCTACACCTCTTAAAGTTGGTGAGCTTGAGAAACACTGAGATGGACTACTGAGGATCATTAGGGCCACATTCAGTCCATCCTGGGCAAAGATGCTTGGCATTCACTTTTTATCCTTGCAAAAATTGCAAGCCAAACTACGTGAAAAGTCCTGGGTGCGTTCTTTAGTATCTCCAGTTTAAAGGACCAAGTAGGAAGTGATTGGCTTGTCCCAGGGGTTGGCAACCTTAAACACTCAAAGAGCCACAAAGGGATAGGATAGGATGGAAGGGACCTCGGAGGTCTTCTAGTCCAACCCCCTGCCCAGGCAGGAAACCCTACACCACTTCAGACAAATGGTTATCCAACATCTTCTTAAAAATTTCCAGTGTTGGAGCATTCACAACTTCTGCAGGTCCTAACCTGAAGCCCCCCCCCATTCAATTCTGAAGCCGACCGGAAATCCGGTTCCCCCACCATAGAGTCTCCTCCTAGAGTGGCATCCTTTTTCCTCTATCAACCGGAAATCCGGTTCCCCCACCATAGAGTCTCCTCCTAGCACGGCATCCTTTTTCTTCTACCTGTCCTAACCTAAAGCTCTATCAATTATGGAGCCGACCGGCGACAGGGAGCCGCAGCAGAGGGATGAAAGAGCCACATGCGACTCCAGAGCCATGGGTTGTTGACTCCTGGCTTATCCCAAAGGTGCTTTTTCAAAAGGCAACTGGATTTTCTTGGGTTTTTTTTTTTTCCTTGAAGAGGTTTTGCTTCTCATTCAAGAAGCTTCTTCAATTCTTCTTCTTGGATGAGAAGCGAAACCTCCTCAAGGAAAAACAAAGTCCAGTTGCCTTTTGAAAAAGCACCTTTGGGACAAGCCAATCACTTCCTGCTTGGTTTCGAAAAAGCACCTTTTGGGTTAACCTCCGTAATTCCACTGCCCTTCCCTATGATTAGGATAATCCATTCTGATCATTCGTTTCTTGGGTTAATTTTTTTCAATCCGCCCTTCGGGGTTGGACCAAATCAAAAAACAGATTTCACAGGAACACTAGCACTATATTTTCTTAATAGACTGTAATAACAGTCTCTTGCAAATCTGAATGTAAGCTCTCCTTCTGCTTAAAAAGGTAAAGGTTCCTCCGCACATGTGTGTTAGCCATTTCCGGCTGTAAAGGGCAGTGCTCATCTCCGTTTCAAAGCCGAAGAGCCAGCGCTGTCCGAAGACGTCTCCGTGATCATGTGGCCAGCATGACTAAATGCCAAAGGTGCATGGAACGCTGTAACCTTCCCACTAAAGGTGGTCCCTATTTTTCTACTTTCATTTTTTTTACGTGCTTTCGAACTGCTAGGTTGGCAGAAGCTGGGACAAGGAACGGGAGCTCACCCCATTACGCGCCACTAAGGATTCGAACCACTGAACTGCCGACCTTTCGATCAACAAGCTCAGCATATTAGCCACTGAGCCACCGCGTCCCTCTCCTCCTGCTTAGGCCCAGTAAACGTACCTTATTCTAAAGCACTGATTTTGTTCCTGAAAATCAGCATCTTCTCCAGGGGTGGGTTCTACTTACCTCCGCTACTGGTTCGCAACAGGAGTGCGCGCATGCACAGATCGTTCATGATGACATCTGGGTGGGTGGGCGGAACCTCCTGCCACCGTTGCTACTGGTTCGCAAGAACTGGACCGAACCGGGAGCAATCCACCATTGATCTCCGCATTTCAACTTTTTTTCACCTCTCAGAAGAGCAGGACTAGCAGAAGCTTCTTCCCGTCCTCTAGTACAGTGTTTTCTGAACTTGGCAACTTCAAAATGTGTGGACTTCAACTCCCAGAGTTCCCCAGCCAGGCTGCTGACTTGAGAATTCTGGGAGTTGAAGTCCACACCTCTTAAAATTGCCCAATTTTAAAAACGTTGGTGTAACAGATTGGACTGTTGAAGATGATTGCAGCCCCTGGCCTAGAGTGAGTATTTATTGTTTTCTTTTCTTTTTTCCTCTTCAGACGAGAGTATCCCCCACAAATTACCCCCAAAATGTATCTTCTGGAATGGTGCAGGAAAGAGAAGCTGATTCAACCTGTTTATGAAACAGTAAGATGCCGCACTGCAAAATTCATTTGTTTTAAACCATACCTTCCTAAAGGGAATCTTCTTCATATATATGTGTGTGTGTGTGTGTGTGTGTGTGTACAGTTAATATCTCGGGTTTCTTCCCGTGTAATTGTAAACATATCCTTAAAAGGGTAGTAGCGACGTTTCGACGAAATCGCATTCGTCCTCTTCTGGCTGAAGTTCTCGGTTTGGTGCTTATGGGCAAACTTTTTTTTTTTGTTTTGTTTTTTTTGCCCATAAGCACCAAACTGAGAACTTCAGCCAGAAGATGACGAATGCGATTTCGTCGAAACGTCGCTACTACCCTTTTAAGGATATGTTTACAATTACACGGGAAGAAACCCGAGATATTAACTGTACACACATATATAACCGTGAAAACTTACATACATACATACATACATACATACATACATACATACATACATAATACTTTTTTAGTCAGGGTTTTTTCCTATGTAGATCAAGTTGTTTACATGGCCATAGTGGGGTGATATCTCAAATCACCA